>NC_046622.1:2500-302500 GCF_900324465.2 Anabas testudineus
CCCTAACCCTAACCCTAACCCTAACCCTAACCCTAACCCTAACCCTAACCCTAACCCTAACCCCTAACCCTAACCCTAACCCTACAACCCCTAACCCTAACCCTAACCCCCAACCCCAACCCCTAACCCCAACCCTAAACCCAACCCAACCCATAACCCCAACCCTAACCCTAACCCTAACCCCAACCCCTAAGGCCAACCCAGGCCCCAACCCTAACCCCAACCCTAACTCCCAACCCTAAAGATATAAAAATTAAAAATTAATAAATAATTAATAAATATAAATAAATGTAATAATAAATATTTAATAAATATAAATACATAAATTGATAGGGATATAATAGGGAAGCAGTACTTAAAGGGTTAAAAAATATTTACAGCGTTAAATTCTAATTGGGCTTCATTCATTTAGTAGGGGTAATTCATTTTATAAGTTAAGTTAAAACAGACGATAAAAAGTTAAAATTTTAAAAAATAGGGGAACATATAAAAGGAGAAACACGGCAGGCAGTTCATTTGTACTTGGGACTTCGAACAGTGAACATGTCCTTTTTGACAGCTGTTCTTAGCCAGCCATAATTAGTTTTTAGTGTGCCTAGACCTGAAGAAGACCGCTTGAGGTCGAAACGTTGTCCTTTTTTTTGTTGGCACACCTTCCTTTGTTGATTATTAATTTTTCTTTTGTACATTACATTTCAAAGTTCATTTTTTATATAAAACAGTATTTTGTCCTTTCCCTTTTTGGAAAGTGTTTTTTGTTAAAAACATAAATATTTAAGACTTTAAAAAGAATACTTACCTTGAAGGTTTTTTTTTTTTTTTTTTTTTTTTTTTGTTTTCTTGGGGTCTAAGCCATGGAGGACGGCTGGACCGTGGTGCGGTATGGTCGGAGGCGCCACCGCAACCAAGTTTCTTGGGACGGGTACAGGGGGCCTATGGGGTGGATGGACAGCGCACGTCCCTTCTCCTCTGGGAGAAGGGTTCAGCTCCCTCCTCCTAACCCTAACCCCTAACCCTAACCCTAACCCTAAACTTAACCTAACCCCAACCCAGGTTCTAACATTAACTCCATATAACAGATAAAAAAGACAGGGAATTTAAGGGTTAACCATTATTATATAGAGGGTAAAATTCATATTGGGCTTATTTCATTTAATAGGGATAATAAATAGTTTAGTATAAAAAGATAAAGTAATTCATATTGACAATAAGTTTAAAAAGACAATTGAAAAACAGTAAAGTTAAAAATATGGTTAAAAGTTAAAAATAATTTATGAAGATATTGGGATAAGTTAAAAAGACGATTGAAAAATTACAATGCAACATAGCGAATAGTATAAAAAGGAAAAACACAGAAAGGACCTCATTTGTGGTTTAGGCGTCGAAGAGAACAGACCTTCCTTCTGACAGCTAGTTTAGCAAGCCATTTCAAGTTTTTAGTGTGCCGTGACCTGATGAAGACTGTTTAAAGTCGAAACGTTGTCTTGTTTTTTACTTTTTTATTTGGCAGTTAGTTGTTTATAAATAATTTTGATTAAAAAATAAATTAATAAATAAGTTTAAAAGGGTTTTTTTTGAGTCTACGCCATGGATGACGGCTGGACTATGGTGCGTTATGGCCGGAGACGCCAACGCGCCCATTTTTGGGACGGGTACAGGGGGTCTGATGGGTGGATGGAGCGTGCACGTCCCCTCTCCTCTAGGAGGGGGGTTCAGTTCCCTTCCCCTAACCCTTTCTTTTTTTGTATATGATTTTATTACACACAACACTATAATATAAGAACTTTTATACTGTAATACATACACAAAAACATATGAAATATGAATGTATGTACTGTGTGGCTGTGGGTGTACGCATGTGTGTGGGTGTGTAGGTGTGCACGTGTACATATGAGTATGGGCAAGTGTTGTGTATGTGGGGATATAAGTGTGTGTTAATGTATACATTCATACACACCTTCATATAAAGATGGGGAGGGGAGAAAGTAACGAGAGCCTGTGTATTTTCCTGTTGCCAGTGCAACTTGAACCATCCTCCTGGTCTATTTTTTTGAATTACATTAATTTTAACCTAACCCTAACCCTAACCTAACCCTTTTTCCTCTCCACTGTTGCCTAAAGCCTGCTCAAATAGAATTGTTGGGTTTTCTGTATCATTTTTTTTTGTATAATTATTCTCTGTAAGGTCTTAAACCTTACACTGTAAAGTGCCTTGAGATAACTTCTGTTGTGAATTGGCGCTATACTAAATTGAATTGAATTTTATGACAAATTAATGCAGAAAACCATGACATTCCAAAAGGTTCACAAAGTTTTTCTTACCACTGTATGTAAGTGTTCCTTTAATGTTTTTTTTTGTCGTGTATAATGCATGCATATCCATTTCGGCACAAAAACATCTTCAATGTCCAAAAGAATGAACATAAAACTAAAAATGTACTGAAACATTTTATTAATTAATATTATTGTAGACAAATAAATAAAATATTACAATTAACAAAACACCCATTAACACTCAGTTCCTTTTTTGTGGCTCTTAACTGCTAAATAACTTTAATTATACTTTTACATAATTTAACTTTATAATGAGAAAAGTTATCAGATTGGTATGTATTAAAACAGTCTTATGAAACAGTGCTATGGAATGTGTCAGCTTGCTCAAATGGGATTGTTGGGTTTTCTCTATAATTTTTTGTATAAATATTTTCTGTAAGGCCTTACACTGTAAAGTGCCTTGAGATAACTTCTGTTGTAAATTGGCGCTATACAAATAAAATTTAATTGAATTGAATTGTTGATCCAGATTTAGCTACTACCTTTTGTCTATCTACAGCACTTGGGCAGGTATTTACAGTAGAGGGGAAGACCCAGGACACATTGTAGGGACTTTACTGGTGTAAACAACTCTGACTTTTACCCTAAAGCTTTGATTCTCATCAACCTGCCAAAATAAAGGATTTTAAAGTTCCACCATGCAGACTCTGTCATGTTTTACTTCATGATCCATGTAGGGCCATCTCATACTGAACCTGGACTGACCTGGAACATAAACACAGTTATTGCATTACAGTGTGAAGACCAGTACAGATGTCCTCATATTAAGACCCCTCCCTGTCCTCACAAACACAGAAGACTGACACACAGACCTTGGTTCGACAGGAGCCGTGTCCTAGGATCATGCCCAGCATGGAGTTTAACATGTTGGCTGCACACAGTACAATCTGCAGTCCACTGACGGCACCCATCACACTGAACAGGACCATATTCCACTGGACCACATTCCGGGGTTCCAGACAGATGCCAGACCACACAGTCCTGTTGTACAGGTAGGTCCAATGACTGTAGACACAAAGACAGAGTCAGTAGGGAGATGAACATCTGGATGAAAGTGTTCACCTACGTTGTGCTCACCGCCCATGGATTGGCCTCAGTGGGACCCCCCAGATCTGACCAGATGTGCTGTTGTAAAGACACAGGGGACCTTGGACGAGACCAGTCACACTGAAGATACAACAGATGAAAGCCCCCAGCAGAGCTACACAAGAGTACAACACCTGGCACAACATCTGGATACAGAGAGGTAACACCTGTCATCTTCCCGTTGTTTGAGCCAATGTCAAATGGCCGTCGCTGTAACAAGAACCCACCATCACCATGAGCTCACCTGGCTTCTGAAGGCGCAGCAGCCTCTGGTTTTACTGGTCTGAATAAAGGACCGGGCTCCAAGTAAAACCTGAAGTCAGAATGTTTCTTTTAAGTTTGTCTCTTTAATCTGATTGAACCTCAAAGAAGAAAAAAAACTTGAACATGTGATTGTGACACAAATAAATGGTTGAAACATGAGTCAGACAAAGAACATGTGACACATCACAAGTTAGACAAACACACAGAAAAAAAACCTCCTGCAGCAAACGGACTTAAAAAGTGTGTTGACGTTAAAGTGAGTTTTCATGATATTGTTCAGCATCAGCTTGTGTTTCTGAAGTGGACTTTAGCGGAGTCTGAGCACTGGATGACTCTCTTCACCTTAAATGATTGCAGAACATTTATAGCCCCTCAATTACCAGCTAAACTCTTATTAATCACATAGTTTCTTATTGACCTATAAATCCCAGAGTCTTCTCTACCTAAAGAGATCAAAACCTGTTCTGAACCAAACTATATCCATTTCAGTCACATCAGAACTGGGTCCGGTTTGTTTTGATAACCAGATAAATTTGCCTCCTGTCAGTACTGGATCAAAACGCCGCTTTGTTAATGAGGAACAGGAGGCACAGTAAAGAGAAAAACTGAACATTTCACTCCGATTTTAACATCTTCATTAGTGGCATGATTAGCATGTGCGAGTTTTCATCTGACACCAGCAGCAAGTCGTGTTTTTATAACAGATATAACCTAGTACCAGACCAGACAGCACTGCATAAAATGCTTGTATTGCATGCTTGTGTTGATAAAACGCATAAAAATGTCCGATCTCATGGGATTTGATTTATTGCCTGCTGCCACAACTTCCAGTTTTTACTGACCAGTTGTAAAGTGAATTTCCCACACGCTAATCAGTCATCAGGTATCAGCTGCTTCCAGACTGTCAAAGATCAGAACTCTGTGGTCTCAGGTTGAAACTCTCTTTGGAAGTCTGAACTAGTCTTCAAATGTGTGCAGACCTTAATCAGTTTATTCTTGAGACCAAGCGGCGGGTTTTGCCAAATTTTTAAAATTTCAAATTCAATCTGGAAACAGACCTGTCCACGACCGTCAGTGGCGAAAAGGCAAAACAACTTGTCGTTAATACAGTTTTAATGTCTGTTTATTGCATCAGTTTTCTGACATCTTTCAGTTTCAAATATTAATTATACATAGATTTTACCTGTGTCGAGTGTACATACCAGGAATCCTGACCCCCACACACCTGTGGCCCAGATGGCTTGAATGGTCACATGTCCATCCAACAGGAAATGGATGTTGAGATCAGGAAACATCAGCAGGATGTTGGACAGGATACAGACCATTGCCATGGCAACTAGAGACATGCCGACACACCGCAGACATCGCGACACACACATCTGTTGGTCATTGAAGATCTAAACTGGTTAAACTGGTTACTGTGATCTAATCCAGTCTGGGTTTGTGGGGATAACAGGTTTAAAGGAGGTTTCTTTATTCTTTATTACCTGCTATAAAATGACCAGTACTGATCTTTATCAGTGATCAACCAACACGATCATCACATTCACACTAATCACACTAATAACTAACATTGACAGAATATAATGAATGACACAGGTTACCATGAAGACAGGCAAATAACAACAGTTATCACTGAGTTACACAGAACCTCAGTGGATTCAGAAAAGGAGCGACAAAGCCTCCATTGACTCTGTAGACCGTCAGGAGTAGGAATTATGACTTCTGACTGTTACAGGAACTTCACAATTCAGTAAATAGTAGTGATACTAGTTAACGTATGAAAACATGAAGTGATTATTGCGCTGTTCTGTTGTGAGATGTTGAAGTGACACAGTCTCTGGACATCATGTAACAACAGCTGAGAGAAGTTAGAGAGTCCGTAAATACTTAAGGTCACTTACTGTGAACTGCTGCTTTTACAGAAAGGTGAAGACCACAGGTGGTTAAATCAGTTTGTTTCTTAATATATTGTTTGCAATCACATACAGACTATTATGACATATGAAATTCAGATAGAGGGACAAGGAGTGAAAAGCAGAATAGATGAAATGGATAAAACTGTGCTAGTTTAGATGATATTTTGTAAGTAAAAAAATATGACATATTGGACAAGATAACTGTGTTATTAAAAGAAGCAACTGTTCAACTGCCTCCACCAATTTACAGAAGGTAAATGCACTAGCCCGGCTATCAAGTCTCACTGATGAAGCCTTCTGAATGGAAGGTGAAACATTTCAAAAACTTGAAACAAGTTGAGTTAACACTGAACAGTAATTTTTGGGATAAAAATAGCCTGGATTCCTGAGAATCTTCACAGATATACAAGATATTGTGATTAGCTAATGGCAAAAGGCTGCAATATGTATGCAATATGACTTGCAGGTCTCAGTTATGATGTAATAAAGTGCCCAAAGTGGTGTGAAGAGAAGCCAGTGAGGACAGACTGGTGTGTCTGGCTGCTCTTCCAGTGTTACTCGCAGTACTTAACATCACATTTTTGCTGTTCTCCTTAGATTCAATAGTGGCGTATACACTACCCTAGGAGCTGTAAAGAAGATGTATAATTCAGTTTGGTTGAAAGACAGAGAAATGCATTTACACTGATTCTTTTATTTTCCCTGCTAATCTCACTCACCGCTCTTTTTCAGTGCTTATGAATAATCCATAAGTCCTTTGCACCTGTGCATTCATTAAATGGCCAATCCCTAATCATTATATATTATCATAATTCTTATATTAAGTAATAAATGATTTTAAATGTTATTCTCTCTTTGACTTGCTTGCTTTCCTTGTAAGTCGCTTTGGATAAAAGCGTCTGCCAAATGACTAAATGTAAATGTAAATGTAAATGTAGATTCTTCTGGCGAGACTCAGAAGATGAAGAGCTGGGGGAATATGCAATCACAAGTGTGAATATCAGAGACAAGCCAGCAGAATGCATTGCAGAGCGAGGTGGGTTCTCCAGCATGACAATTATGTTGATGACATTATCACATCTCATAATCACTTCAACCAGCTGAAAACTATTAGTGAAAATGTGGAAAGCTGGAGAATTTGAGCTCAAGCCGTGGGTCTTTTCAGATCAAGGTGTGAAGAAGCATAGTACCGAGGAAAAGAAGACTAAGGCAAACACCAAGGTCTTGCCAAACCAGCTGCAATATGGTGATAATTAAGCACTTGGTCTGGGCTACTCAATAGAAGATAACAAACTTTATGTCGTAATTGTTCCTGGTTCCTGTTCCTTTGCTAGAGCAACCAAAACAGACCCAAGATAAAATAGACCAAAGGAGGCCACCTGCAGGATAGGTTATACAAAACTTAGTAGATATTACACACTTCAGTAATTAATCCTGACTGGTGAAAACAGTTGCATGGATCTGGAGAGCAGCAAAAATATAGGTTGGACAAAATCCAGCCATGGATGATCCAAAGAGGAAGGCAGTTCCTCTAGTAGGAGTCATATGTGTAAAAGAATGAGAATATGCCTTAAGAGACATTTTGCATGCAGTACAGGAGGGCCTAATCCTCCTAAACACCACAATGGACAAGCTGGTTGTCTACAAAGATCAAGACTCTGGATTATTGGTTTGTAGTGGCCAACTACAGATCTTCAGAGAGGATAAGACTAGTGATCCCATTCTGCCCTATGATGACTGGGTATCTATCCTGTTGGCTCGAGAAGCCCACAATGAAGATCATGAAGGGAGTAGCTGTAACCTTGCTAAGAATGGGGAGGAATGCATGGGTCATAAAATGGAAAAGAGTTGCAAAACAAGTTGCGGATGGCTGCACAATTTGCAGAAACCTCAAAGCAAGGAAATGTCGGCAAATAATGGGAAGTTTGCTGCCTGAAAGAACAGAACCTGCTGCACCATTCAAGTTTGTCAACGGAAGGGTTCTAGATGGCTTACCAAAGGTTCACCGCATTTAGGGGACATCCAAGGAAAATCTGGTCAGATCCAGGGACCAATTTTACCAGAGCAAGCCTGTTTTGGAGAAAATGTACAGATTTCTGGACAAGCAAAATAAAGTAACCCTGGAAGAGACTGCAGCTAGAAATCGAACAGAGTGGATGTGGAAGATTCATCCTGCATCTCTGCACTCTCTTACAGCAAGTTTCAAAGAGCTCGTCATCTAGCAGCTAACCTTTCAAAGTGGGAAATCTCGAGCACCAGTATCAGTATTCCTGTAACAAAAGCTGTGAGACATTTGGATTCTGTCAGAAGTAAAAAGAAAGTTGAGGCCACTGTGATTCACAGGGATGTTAGGTATGTAGTTGTCTTATAACCTTTTGAGTAGCACACAGCAATTCAAAGATAGATAATAATTCACACAGGAGTTAATGACGCCCGATTACGCCAATCGGAAGTCACTAAAATTAATGTTGAATCGGTGTGTAACTTTGCAAAAACGATGTCGGACTCCGTAGTTTTCTCTGGGCCCCTTCCCAATCTGACCAGTGACGACATGTTTAGCCGCATGACGTCATTCAACCGCTGGCTGTCTAAGTGGTGTCCCGCTAACAACGTGGGCTACATAGACAATTGGAAAACTTTTTGGAGAAAACCTGGGCTGATTAGAAGAGACGGCATCCATCCCACTTTAGATGGTGCGTCTCAACTCTCTAGGAATATGACAGAGTTTATTAGACGACCTAAACCCTGACATGTCAGAGTGGAGCCCAGGACGCAGAGACGCAGTCTTACACACCTCTCTGCAGCTTCCTTACAGCCGTCACCCCCCAAAAACTGCCATAACCTTATAGAGACAGTGTCTGCTCCTGAGTACCTAAATTATTTATATCTAAAACTAACACAAGAGGAGTTATTCATAAAAACCTAATAAAAATAAAGACGACTCCTCTCTTAGAACAAAATAACAAGAAAACAATCAAATGTGGACTTTTAAATATCAGTCCCTGTTAGTAAATGATTTGATAATTGACCATCAAATAGACTTATTCTGTCTTACTGAAACCTGGCTGCAGCAGGATGAATATGTCTCTCTGAATGAGTCGACCCCCTCAAGTCATGTTAATTATCATGTTCCTAGAAGCACAGGTCGGGGTGGAGGAGTAGCAGCAATCTTCCACTCAAGTTTGTTAATCAACCCCAGACCTAAACATAGTTTTAATTCATTTGAGAGCCTCACTCTTAGCCTCTCTGATCCTAACTGGAAAAATCCAAAACCAGTCCTTTTTGTTATTGTGTACCGTCCTCCTGTCCCTTACTCTGAGTTTTTAACTGAATTCTCAGAGTTTCTATCTGATTTAGTTCTTAGTGCAGATAAAGTCATTATAGTGGGTGACTTTAATATCCATGTAGATGTTGATGATAACTGCCTCAACACTGCATTTAATACACTATTATCCGATCCCCTCTACTCTTCTTCAAGCTATCGCACCAACACTAATACCAGCCATTACACAGATCATCAACACCTCTCTCACAACAGGCACCTTTCCCACCTCGTTCAAGCAGGCCCAGATCACTCCACTTTTGAAGAAGCCTTCTCTGGATCCCTCCCTTGTGGAGAACTACAGACCGGTCTCTCTTCTTTCATTCCTGGCCAAGACTCTGGAACGTGCAGCCTTTAACCAACTCTCTGACTTTCTTTCCCAGAACAACCTCCTTGATGTCAATCAGTCTGTCTTCAAGAGTGGGCACTCCACAGAGACGGCACTTCTGACTGTTGTGGAATCCCTACGGGTGGCAAAAGCTGCAGGTAAATCTTCTGTCCTTATTCTATTAGATCTATCTGCAGCCTTTGACACTGTGAACCATCAGATTCTCATGACTGCCCTCTCAGACCTGGGCATCTCTGGATCAGCTCTAGCCTGGCTTCGGTCATACTTGTCCGAACGAACCTTTAAGGTATCCTGGCAGGGGCGTGTCTCTGACTCTCATAACCTCTCCACCGGTGTACCGCAGGGCTCAGTCCTTGGTCCTCTTCTTTTTTCAATCTATACTTCTTCTCTAGGCTCTATCATCCATTCTCATGGCTTTTCTTATCACTGCTATGCAGATGACACACAGCTCTTCCTGTCTTTTCCGCCGGATGACTCAACTGTCTCATCTCGCATCTCTGCCTGTCTCTCTGACATCTCTGCCTGGATGAGAAAAAGACACCTTCAACTCAACATACCCAAAACTGAACTTCTAGTCTTCCCTGCCAGACCTTCAACTCAACACAACATCAGCATTAACATTGGATCTGCAGTGATATCCCCTACTAAGTCAGCCAGAAACCTGGGGGTCATCATTGATGACCAGCTGACCTTCACAGATCACATCGCCACAGTCGCTAGGTCGTGTAGATATGCCCTCCACAACATCAGAAAGATCAGACCCTATCTGACGGAATACACGACCCAACTCATTGTACAGGCGTTGATCTTATCTCGCCTGGATTACTGCAATGCACTACTGATGGGTTTACCGGCATCCACGACCAAACCCCTCCAGATGATCCAAAATGCGGCAGCACGCCTCATTTTCAATCAACCTAGAAGGTCTCATGTCACACCGCTCTTCAGATCTTTACACTGGCTTCCTGTGGCTGCAAGGATCAGGTTCAAAGCTCTGTCTCTTGCCTACAGAGTGGTGAACTCCACAGCTCCATCTTATCTCAATTCAATCGTTCAGGTCTACATCCCCTCCCGTCCACTGCGCTCAACCAGTGAACGTCGTCTGGTGGTACCAGCACCACACAGTCGACACCAAGGAAAACTGTTCAGCTCAGTGATCCCACGATGGTGGAATGAGCTGCCTATCTCTGCACGCTCAGCCACCTCACTTGCAATCTTTAAAAAACTGCTGAAAACAGAACTCTTCCGCATCTTCCTTTGCACTTAAAAAAAAATAAATAAATTCTACCCTTTCTTTCTAACATCTCTTGAAACAGTAACACTTTTTTGATAGCACTTTGCTTTGATGTTGTTTCTTCTTGACTTAGATTTTGTTTGCTTGCCTTGTTCCTCACTTGTAAGTCGCTTTGGATAAAAGCGTCTGCTAAATGACTAAATGTAAATGTAAATGTAAAATGTATTAGACTCCATTGGTTTTACCCAAAATGTAAATAAACCCACTCACTGTTTTAATCACACCCTTGATCTTATTCTGACATACGGTGTGGAAGTTGATCAGTTAATAGTTTTTCCCCAAAACCCTCTTTTATCTGACCATTTCTTAATTACATTTGAATTTACAGTACCAGACTTTACTAAACCTACAGATAAGATTCACTACAGTAGATGTTTATGTGAAAATGCTGTTGACAAATTTAAGGAACTGATTCCATCTTTTATTTCAGAGCCATGTACCAACACAGAGGAAGGCAGTTATTTCAATGTTACTCCAGCACAAGTGGACTATCTTGTTTAATAGTACTGGTGCTTCACTTGGAACAATACTTGATACTGTTGCTCCTCTGAAAAAGAAACTAGTGAGTCAGAGGAAGTTAGTTCCATGGTACAATTCACAAATCCGTAGCTTAAAGCAGAAATCACGTAAGTTGGAAAGGAGGTGGCGTTCCACCAATTTAGATGAATATTGCCTAGCCTGGAAAGATAGTTTAATAATATATAAAAAAGCCCTGCGTAAAGCTAGAACTTCATATTACTCCTCATTAATAGAGGCAAATAAGAACAACCCTAGGTTTCTTTTCAGCACTGTAGCCAGGCTGACAAAGAGTCATAGCTCGGTTGACCCTAGTATTCCCTCAACTCTCAGCAGCAATGACTTCATGAATTTCTTTACAAATAAAATCATAACTATTAGAGAAAAAATTGATCAGATCATCCCTGCATATAGCATGGATTGTACAACAACTCTAGATCCACGCTCGTACTTAGACTGCTTCCTCCCTGTAGATCATTCTGAATTAATTTCAGTAATTAATTCCTCTAAACCATCAACATGTCTCTTAGATCCCATCCCGACTAGACTCCTCAAGGATGTCTTACCTTTGATCAGCACGTCCATATTAGATCAGATCAATCTGTCTTTACAAATAGGCTACGTACCACAGGCTTTTAAGGTTGCTGTAGTCAAGCCCCTGCTCAAAAAGCCTACTCTGGACTCAGGGGTCTTAGCGAATTATAGACCAATATCCAATCTGCCCTTTATCTCTAAAATCCTTGAAAAGATAGTTTCTAAGCAATTGTACGACCACCTACGTAGCAATAACTTGTATGAAGATTTCCAGTCAGGATTTAGAGTACATCATAGTACAGAAACAGCACTGGTAAAGGTTACTAATGATCTTCTATTGGCATCAGACAATGGACTACTCTCTATACTCGTCATGTTAGATCTTTGTGCTGCATTCGACACTGTAGATCACAACATTTTATTACACAGACTAGAACATGTCATTGGAATCAAAGGAACAGCACTAGAGTGGTTTAAATCGTATCTATTGGATAGATTTCAGTTTGTACACGTTAATGATGAGTCTTCCATGCACAGCAAAGTCAGCTCTGGAGTTCCACAGGGATCTGTGCTTGGACCGATTCTTTTCACTTTATATATGTCCCTCTTAGGCAATATTATTAGGAAACTATAAATTTCCATTGTTATGCAGATGATACCCAGCTATATTTATCTATGAAACCAGGAGAAACTAATCAATTAGTCAAACTTCAGGAATGCTTAAAAGACATAAAGGCCTGGATGACCTCCAATTTCCTTCTCCTAAATCCGGACAAGACAGAGGTTATACTGTTTGGGCCTAAAAATCTCAGAGACACTATGTCTAAACACATTCTCACCATTGATGACTTAGTTCTGGCCTCAAGTAATACTGTAAGAAACCTCGGAGTTATCTTTGATCAGGATATCTCCTTCACTTCATACATAAAAGAAATCTCTAGAACTGCCTTTTTTCACCTAAGAAACATTGCTAAAATTAGGAGCATCCTGTCCCAAAGTGATGCTGAAAAACTAGTCCATGCATTTGTTACTTCCAGACTGGACTATTGTAATTCCTTATTAATGGGATGTCCCAATAACTCATTAAAGAGCCTCCAGTTAATCCAAAATGCTGCAGCCAGAGTTCTGACTGGAATTAGCAAAAGAGATCATATTTCTCCAACGTTAGCTTCTCTCCATTGGCTCCCTGTTAAATCCAGAATTGAATTTAAAATTCTTCTCCTAACTTATAAATCCCTTAATAATCAGGCTCCATCTTATCTTAAAGACCTCTTAGTTCCTTATCTTCCAAGCAGAACTCTCCGTTCTCAGACTGCAGGTTTACTTGTGGTTCCTAGAGTTTCCAAATGTAGAATGGGAGGCAGAGCCTTTAGCTACCAAACCCCTCTCCTGTGGAACCAGCTCCCAGTTCAGGTTCGGGAGGCAGACACCCTCTCCACATTTAAGACTAGACTTAAAACTTTCCTTTTTTATAAAGCTTATAGTTAGAGATGGATCAGGTGACTCTGAACCATCTCTTAGTTATGCTGATATAGGTTATTCTGCTGGGGGACCTCTACTGATAAACTGAGCTCCTCTCCTCTCTCCTTTCTCCTGTATCAATGCAAATGCCACCATTGCATGTCATTAACTCTGTGTCTTCTCTCTCTTTTAGTTGTGTTTCCTCCTCTCTGTCTCCCTCTCTCTGTACTTTTCTGCAGGTATCCTCGGCCTGGAGCTGTACCAGATGAATCCAGTTCATCTGCCCAATGTTCTTGATGCTTGTTGTTGTCTTTATTGCCTGCTGTTCTTTTCTCTCTTCTCTTTCCACTCACCCCAACCGGTCGAGGCAGATGGCCGCCCACTATGAGCCTGGTTCTGCTGGAGGTTTCTTCCTCTAAAGGGAGTTTTTCCTCTCCACTGTTGCCTAAAGCTTGCTCAAATGGGATTGTTGGGTTTTCTCTATAATTTTTTGTATAAATATTTTCTGTAAGGTCTTAAACCTTACACTGTAAAGTGCCTTGAGATAACTTCTGTTGTAAATTGGCGCTATACAAATAAAATTGAATTGAATTGAATTGAATTGAAAGTATGAACCAATTCATTTAGTTTGCCCATACAGTAAATGATTCTCCCAGTGGTTCCATAGGAGTATCAAGTGGGAGTTGTTAGGTCAAACTTAAAGGTTTTAGGACATTTCTGAGGCTTTGAGAAGTAAAAGATTTTGGGGTAAATGTTTGTGGTGACCCTAATAAAATTACGGGTCGTTGGTCCGCCGTACGGGATTTAAGTCTATTTGGTTCAGGAACATTAATAGACTCAAAGGACTGTATTGTCAAACTGAGAAACTATCATAAAAAAGAAAAATGGAAAGAAGTAAATAAATTGTTGGTCATCCAGTGAGATCCAGTTTAATGTTCAATTAGATGCTCCTTTTCAAGTGGGGAAACTGTGCATTGATAAAAAAGTAACTTGACATTTGGCTGAGAAGGTAATAGTTCAACTCAATGTGTTTCTTTAATATCTGATGACCTATAGTGGTCATTCTACTATTTAGTAGAGGACATATTGTTCCAATAAGTGTCTTGTAAACTAATATATCAGCAAGTTTTCCCTATTTAAAACTTCACAAAATATTGTATTGATATGATTTCATATATATATATATATATATATATATATATATATATATATATATATATATATATATATAACTTTTAAATCTTGCCTGTATGCTACTTCAATAGGCGTTATAGCGGTTCTACATATTACTGTAGTCAAATTATTTAATTAAAATTTTATTATGTTCACAGCTTTGTTTATTCAAAAAGCTGTGAATCAACTGACTGCCAGACAAAACCTCAGACCCTTCCTATTTTCCATACACAGTAAGAACAGGAATGTGGACTAAAAATATAAATTAATAAAAACATATTCCCTCAAGTTCAAGTCCATTAAGCACTGAAATCTACTCACACATTTTTTATATTATCCTGAATAAAAATCTAGATTTCTTATTTAGTCTAAAAAAAAATAAATACACTAAAACAAGTTTTAAGAGTCAGTTTAGAAAAAATAATGAATTGTCTTCTCTAACAGACAAGAGTTAGGATTAAATTTCACTTTAAAATATCAGTTTCGTGAAGTCAAGACAAAGGAGCAGACAAAACAATTATTTATAATGAAGTTAAGCATGTATTATTTATATAACAGCTAAAACTGAACCAGATGTAAAACATTTTTTGTTGATATAAAAATCATTATTTTAAATTTAATATTTTTAAATCAATATTTATTCCAATAAACAGTTTAACATTATAAATTATGGATTTATTGCATCCGTCTCCTGAATGAAAAGTTTAAATAAAGAGTCAGATGAAGAAGCTGTGAACTCACCATGATGAGCAGCAAGCAGCTGATGATGATCCAGTCCAGACTGACAGACCTTTATATCTGCAGAAATGCCTCCAATTAAAAATAGAAACAGGAAGGATCTGAAGAAAACATTCAGTTTTAAACTGTGCAGGAAGTTCCAGTCTGGTCCTCAGGTTCCGGGTGCTGAGGATTCAGGTCCACAGTTAGAACCTGAACTCAGCATAAGAATACCCTTTTAAAGCAGCTCAGCTGATCTGGACTCATGTGATTCACCTGTTCTTAGCAGAAAGAAGTCAGAGAAAAAAAAAAAGAACTGATGTCATGTGTCTGATGAAGGTAATCTAACCAAACTGGTGGTTTGCGTTCTGAGGTAAAAGCCTCAGAGGACATTAAGGTGAAGAACTGCAGCTGATCACAATACTGAAGTCTGAGAAAAGTGAACTGAAACATTTAAGCTGACAAAAAAAAAGCTAAACAACAAATGTTCAGCTTGTCTAAATAAAAATGTGGACACCATTTAAAACCACAAAACATAATATGAATGATTAATATTTAATGATTCCCTTGGGGAAATGGTGGTTGGACAGCTGCCAGACAGAACATTTCGGTGCTACTATGGGTTCAAGTGTCTTGTCCAAAGACACCTTGGTGTCTGATCTCAGAATCCACAGGACTAAGACCAGCAGCTCATCTGAACACATAAATTATAAACTTCACTGCAGAGGTAAAGCCACACCCAGACTCAGACCAGTACCAGTCTGTAAACCAGTTTGGCTCTGACAGGTCTGTTTAGTAGAGCTTCACCTCTTTATGTCCTGGTCTTACAGAACAGTATCCTTTATAGCATTATCTGACCAAAACCTGAACCCAGACTGAGTGACTGGGTATTAGAGATGCACCCAGGACTCTATGCCAGTTAACTTCTTCTTTTTCTTTATTTTCAGTTCTTTTTCCAACTTGTCTGACTCACTGTGGTGGAAGTCTCTACTATGTTATCTAGTCTAAAAAGGAAACAAGGATTAACAGTCCAAACAACCAGAACTTAATCAAATTCTGATGCAGTACATTGGTCTTTCAAAGACCCTTTGTTTCAGGATTTGGGCACCTCAGTTGGATTGTATTTGAACTGGTCTTGGTGCGTTTGGCCCAACACTCATGCTTAGACCACCTGAACAGCTTTCTACCACCAGCAACTGGTTTAAAACAACTGAAATATTTACAATTAATTTCCAACGCTACTACTCAAATTAAGAGTCTGAAACCAGAACCGAGGACGAGACATGGACACGAGATGTGTTATAAACCACAGACAGCGAGCACAGTGACACCACTGATCCACGAGGATGTTAACATCAGTCACATGAGAAAGAAACCACAGTATGGTGATGACACTTCCTATGACCAACAGAACACTGTTCTGACCCCAAGAGTCCTGAGTAAATCCAGGTTCAAAGACTTACTATTTTCTCTATATCAACGTGTTCGAATTCTGAGCTGATAAATCCGAGCTCTGAATCAAAACATCTGTGGCTCCTCAAACTTCACACTCTTAAATTTAAGTTGAAGTTTGGACTTTACCAGAGCCAATTTCATGATGCCGTGGTCCACGTATTGTGTCTGCATGAAAAAAAGTCCACCTGTTTTCTCTGATCCTGTTGTGATCAGCTGCAATTCTCCACTTTCACAACATGGGACCAGAAGTCAAATGCTGCAACATTTAGTTACTAATTTGTGATGTTATCAGCTGATGAAGGTATGTGTTTGGGGATTTTCAAAAAAAAAAAAAAAGAAGAAAAAACAACCTACATAAAGATATGAAAACATGACATTTAAACACTATAGAAAGTGTTATTTTTGTGCTATTTTGAACTCTTAGTAAAGTCATTTATTTATTATATATTTTTTATTATTACAGCTGACGTCAAACTGTTAAAATATAAAAATACAGAATTCAACTGTTTAAAAAACTCAGTGACGATCGTCTCAGCCCCAGTTTTTATTCTCTACACATCTGAACATTGTTAATAACATTCACTGTAGTGATCTCTGGTCAGCGTGCTGGTCCTAACCCCCCTACCAGCATCCTGATGTCTGATATGTTAACGTTGTGTAATATACTAATATGCAGCACACTAACAGGGGACAGCTCATTAGTGTTACATGAAGCAAACAGAACAAAAATAGAAACTGTTGATGTCTCACTCTTACCCAAAGTTCTTGACCAATGCACAGGTAAAAGAAGAAACATCAGACTGAGTTCAGCCGTTTGACATTTTGACAAACAGTTTTTTTGTTCTAGAAGAAACTTTAAACTGAAACACAAGTTTAATATTTTCCTGCATCTGATTGTTTCAACACAACAAACTCAGTTTGTGTACGAAAACTGGAACCAGTTTGACACCAGTCCCATGTGGTCTTGCTGCCAGCAAAATCCACTTACAATGGTTTTCAAAAGACAAAGGTTCAGTTTCTTTAGACGACCAGGCAGTGCACTTCTCCACTTTTATATTTACCGGGGTGAATTACCTGGATCGGCTCCACTTGTCTTTTTTGCTTTTGTGGATTTAGGAAACACCCATTTGTGAAACTGATGTTGTCACAGTTCCCATCCGGATACATCTGGCATTTGATTCTTTCTGGGAACTTGGTTCAATGAGAACCACACTGGTTCTTTGTTGGCTGAAAAAGACAATTACATAATAGGATCCTGCAGAATCAGGATCTGATCATGAGCTAAGAGATTAGTTCTCTGTGCTCTGCAGGGCTTTCACTCTGCTGGACATAAAAGGGTCTGCAGCTGACCTAGACATGGGGTCTGGATCATGTGAACCATTTGACAACTGCAGAATCCAGCGAGCCACAAACTTTTAGCTATTTTGCATCTCCAAAATAAAAATAAGAGCTGAAAATTCCTCAAGTTTCAACTTCCAATCTTACTGTTTCACATCAACTGAATCCAGCAGGTGGAGCAGAGAAGGTAGGGCTGGGGGAGTTCAGCTGCTCAGGTTGGAGAACAGCTCAGTCAGTGTGGTCTGTTTGCTAGAGGAGGAGGGGGAAGAGGAGGCAGTGGAGGTTTTTGTAATCTTTGACGCTGCAGCAGAGGAAGGTGAAGAGGTGGAAGTCTTTGTGGTCTTCCTGGAAGCTCTGCTAGGGGTGCTAGCCTCCACTCTGCCCCCTCGGTTCTGGCGGAGAGGGTAGGCATCGGTGGACCCTTTGCGTCTGTCTGTGCACCTCCGTTTCTCCTCCTCATCCAGCTCCTTCTGCAGGAGCAGAGCAAGGCGACGGTCCTCCTCCTCCTGCTGCTGCTGCTGCTGCTGTCTGCTCAGCAGCTCCTCCTCCCACTGGAATTCCTCCTGCAGGGCCACCCCCCCCACCTCCAGAGAGAAGGCCGGATACCCTCGCTTGGTGAACCCCACTTCTTCCTCCTCAGCCCGCTCCGAGCTCTTCCTCTTGGACGATGAAGGTTGTCCATCTGTGATCAGCTGGTTCCCGAGAGTCTGATCCTCTGGCTGGAGGGGAAGAAGCTCAGGTTCGTAATAATTCAGTTTAGGGAGGGGTCGCTCCATCTGAGAAAAGACGATGTTCTCCTGAAACAGTCAAAGACCAGAACAACAGCTGAGCCTAATTCGGTTTGTTCACAAAAATTAAATGATAAAAACTGTGCAGAATTCATTGAACTCAAATTGCATAATTTTTGCATCATTAAGCATCATCAAGCATTAATTTGTTATAAATAATTTGTCTTTTTTCTTGAGAACAACCATAAAAACGTCATAGTAATAATGGAAAAGTACGTGAACCCTTGAAATTAATAACCTACCAACCCTGTCATATTCTTTGGACGTCTCGTGTGGCTCTCTTCAACTCGTTCCTTAGCATCTCTATTGGGTCACCCAACTTCTACAGAGTTTCAGCTGACATACAGACATTCTCACATTATCCTGAAGAATTTTCTTCATGAAATGTCCCAACACTGCAAGCTGGCCAGGCCCAAATCATAATGTTTCCCCCACCATACTTTACAACTGGGAGGATGTTTTCATAATGAAATGCAGTACTTTTTTTTTTCTTTTTCTTTCTTTTTTTTTTTTTACACCAGACGATACACACAATATGTGTCAATCTCTTGACTTAGATAAAGACCAGATCACATTTTATGACAAATTAATGCGAAAAACCATGAAATTCTAATTCACATACTTTTTCTTGCCACTGTAAACTTGCAGTTCTGACAGCAACAAATATCTAGAAATACTAAATGAACATGTCTTCTATGCAAAAACAAAATGTTCAGCGGGACAGTTGGAAGGCAGAACAAGGAATTCAGAGTGTAGGGGATGTGAGCTGTCAGACAGAATCGATTGTACTTTGTTCAGCAGTTGCTTCCTATTGAGGTCCGACAGGCTGCTTAATGAAGTTCGATGATTTACTACAAACTTTAACCATTTATTAACTGTTCTGTTTAATACTGAGCCAAACCAACAGATACAAGAAAATGTAAGGACACATTCAATAAAAGCTCTGTAAAACAAACTCAGAGTTCTGTCAACCTGAAGCTTGTTCATCTTTTGTAGACTGAACTGATGTCAACTTATTGTCCACAGCATGTTTGTATTTTGTTCAAATAACAGTTTATTAATTATCATGCCCAGGTATTTAAAGGACTCGACTTTTATTACAACCCGTACCTTTATTACAGTGCTGGCAAAACCTGGTGCAGTACTTCTAAAATCAATACACACGTCCTTAGTTTTAGTTACATTAGACGGTGGAAATGTAGCACGTTTATCTGAAACTGTTATAACTCCATAAGTGCAGCTCAGTTGTGTCTGCTGCTACAACAGAATCTCCATGATCCTGCTGCAGTGTCTTTAAAAATTGTGGCATCTCCACGTTTTAGAAAGGATCTGTTCTCCACATTATATATTCTGCACAATATATTATATTAATAATATGGGCACTTTTAGATTTATGTATGGTACAATTGATTAGGAACAGTGTTGTTTATTGTATGCTACCATTCTGGAGTGTCTGGGGGGAGAGTCCTGCTTCCTCTGCAATTGAAGTAAATAGTCACATTCTTTGGGATCACACATGATCTACACTCTTAACTATCCCTGAAAGCTGAACCTGAACACAGCTAATGTATGTATAGAACAGATGCAAGGACTGCTGTCAGGCACAGATGAAAAACCAACAACCAGACATGACTCTTCACTGCTCTCTCGTCATTCTGAGGAGAGAGAGTTTTAGGATGTTGTTGCAAAGCTGATGTGCTGCTGTGGTAATGTTAATGTAAGCCTTGTGACTTATCAAAACAAATTAAAATACAGACAAAATGGGGTGATTTGTTTCAGCTCTAGAAGTTACTCGCCAGTTAGTGAGACAGATGTGTCGTCTTTAACACTATGACCGTTTATTTCAGACAGTATGACCTGTTACCTGTCTGTTAATTTAATTATCTGTTTAAACTCACCTTGTTGAAGTACGATGAGCTGGTTTTAGATGGAAGAGGACACAAGAACCTGAAACAACAGAAAAAGGGTTCAGCATGTGGTGACAATGTCTTCATGTTTTATAACACTGTGAATGCAGGTTGACAGGATCAGTGTTGGACCTGGACTCAGCCTACCTGTCAATCTGTCCGGATCCAAATTCCTTCTTCTTCTTGGAAGGAGCAACATCAGCAGGACAGAGAATTTCCTGAGAGGCTGTAGCAGAGTTCTGCAAAAGGAAGGAAAGTTTAGCTTCATGAGGGAGGATGGACAGAGGCTAGTCTGCTCAGGATCAGAAAATTTACACTAGAAGCACAGACCAGCTGGACGCTGAGCAGCCGGGCCAGCCTTGCATCTTCTTCTCTCCTTTTTGTCTCCTGCTGCAGCAGGTCCTGCTCCTCAGCCAACAGTCTCTGGATGTACTCCTCACTGGCCTTTCTTTCCTCCTCGTCCAGCACTCGCTTCTCCTCTGTCAGCTAAAACACCAACATACATTTATCTACACAGATCCAGCTCAGACTTTTAAAACCCATAAAACTTTATTTTCTGTGAGTTAACGTCTGCATCAGTGACAACAACACACTAAAATAAACAGGAGGAGGAGCGTTGGGACTGATGGCCGGACATGGACAGTGGACTGTTAACAGTTAAGTGACTATTACTACTAATATGCAACAACTGGAATATAACACACATAATATCTCTGAAATCAAAATTACAAGAAATTAACCAAACTGATCCTGAACTTACTTTAGTGATCTGGTCTTCATACTCCTGCCTGAGCTCCCCAGGCTCACTGACTCTGGGAAAACACACAGACACTACAGACACAGACACATGTATAAACATTTATTTGTTTTATCATTGTTGATAACTTAGAAACGGGACGCATTACAACACTTTGATATTTGAACTAGATATTTGCCTTTGAGGACAATGTTGAATTATTTATTGGGATGAACAAAGTAATCCTGTGCTGCTGATTTGAATTACTTCTTTAGGAGATGGAGACGGGTGATTAGTGGTTCACCAAATTGTTGGTCAATAAATCAGGCTCATCTTTGACATTTCTAATTAATCAGCATTGGCTGACGTCTGCATTCATGTCAGCAGATTAGTAAAAACTGTCTGCAGACATAAAGGGCGCGTTTCACGTGTACATGGAACTCAATATTATCATTATTTGGCTGCACTGCTGTGAGTGACTCGCTGGGATGTGTTTTATTATTACCTGAAAAGAGCAGTGAGCAACATTAGTGGATCTGAAAAAAATAGTTAGGGTTTGTGCTCAATAAAGTTGTTTTCTGAGATATTCTTGTTGCTAGAAATAATATATTTAATTATTATCTGGATCTGAATTTATTCAGTTTGATCAATGTTCATAATTTATTAAAGTTGCATCTATATGTGTCTCACCTGTAATTCTTAATATGTTGTATTAAAACATAATAATAATAATAATTCCTACATGATCATGACAGGGACAAAAGGTATGTAGGCTGCAGCTGAATGTAACAGCATGAAACATTTCTATCCCACATAAACGTCTGGTTAATGTGACGTCTTTACACAGTCTGGTGTAAAGATGCAATCAAAGCCGCAATTTAATGAAGTTAGTATATATACGTGGGTTAATTTGTGTGTGTGAATTATAACCTTTGGAGATATTTTTTAATCCAAAAAAATTAAAAATAAAACCAGAAGTGAAGACTCAAATAGATTTATGGTTATATTGAGTCTGAAAACCTAATGAAAAATTGAGAACTAGTATGAGAGGTCTGCCTACCTGCTGCTGCGTCATCCTCAGCTTCCTGTCCACTCAGTCGGCGCTGACACTGCAGAGGGAAACAGGTCTGGATCTGGCTCCACAGCTTCTGATTGACCAGAGTGTTGTTCCTGCTGTTTTGCCGGGCCCAGGTGGAAACTCTCTTCCTGCACATGGGACAGCACAGAGTAGCCTTGTCCACTGACTCCAGGAAACAGCTCTGTTACAATAAAACACAATAAGTTAATCTAAAACAACAGAGAGAGAGAGCGAGAGAGCGAGAGAGCGCGAGAGCGCGAGAGAGAGCGAGAGAGAGAGAGAGAGCGCGAGAGAGCGCGAGAGAGCGCGCGCGAGAGAGAGAGAGAGAGATAGAGAGAGAGAGAGAGAGAGAGAGAGAGAGAGAGAGAGAGAGAGAGAGAGAGAGAGAGAGAGATACACTGCCTGTTCCAAAAAAAATGTCACATTAATATTTCATTGGACCAACTTGAGATTTGATTACTGCATACATTAATAGTGGCATCGTTTCAATAAGCTTCTGCAATATCAAAACATTTATTCTCGTCCAGAGTCATCAGCTGTGTCTTCCAGAGTCTTCCATTGGACAGTTCTTAACCCAGTTTTAGTATTTTCATCAATCTCCTTAAATGTTTTCATTGCTTGATTCATGCCAATAATTTGACCCTTTTGAACTGATTAACATCTACCTGTTACATAATTATTGCAGGTAACTTTTGAGATACCCAGCATTGTGGAGGACAAGTACAATTTTCTTACTTTTTTCTTCACAGTGACAATGAAAACGGTTTTCATGAGAAGTCAGTCTTTACATGAAAAAGTTACTCAAGTTATGCAAGGTTCACTCTGCCGAGATCGTGAAGCTTTGGCTTTGTGTTATTGTGGTAGCTAGTTTGGTTTTACAATAAATGCACTGTACAGAATTTTCAGTGATCATGGCCATTTCCTTGTATTTGTGTATTTTGTGTGACAGTATTAATGATGTTAAAAAACTGTGAACTAGATATAAATATGTGAATTAAAAAACTGCCCTGTCTGCTGCTGTACAGTTTCATTACCAGGCTGTAACGATGAGCTGCTTGAAAGACAATTTGACCTTATTCAGGGTTGTTAGTGAACTCTAATGGTGTGCTGTTAAATATGGTTGGTGCAGAAGCTGTTATATCAGACTGTTCCAATTCCAATCTCTAGCCCATCAATCAATGTATCTCTAATTTATATGTAAATAAATGTAATCGTGGAACTAATGGCTGATAAGCAGTTGCATGACCAGGTGTAGCCAGTTCCCTTGTTACTCTATGGCTATTCAAGAAAAAGAATGGGAAAAGGAATTAACTAGCAGGCTCAGCAACAAGAAAATTAAAGTGGATGATCACACAGTGCTGTCGACAGTAAAACTCTTTGATAACATCTAGTCGAGAACACCTTTAAGGAGGCAGACATGTCATTGTCTAGAGACAAGAGACAACTTTATCAATGTAAATAGACATTTCACACAAGTAACATCCAAGAATACAAAGCAACCATATCATGCATCAAACATGGTGGAGGAAGTGTTATGATATCTCTGCACGCTCAGCCACCTCTCTTGCAATCTTTAAAAAACTGCTGAAAACAGAACTCTTCCGCATCTTCCTTTGCACTAAAAAAAAAAAAAAAAGTTCTACTCTTTCGTTCTCACATCTCTTGAAATAGAAACACTTGTTGATAGCACTCTGCTTTGATGTTGTTTCTTCTTGACTTAGATTTTGTTTGCTTGACTTGTTCCTCACTTGTAAGTCGCTTTGGATAAAAGCGTCTGCTAAATTACTAAATGTAAAATGTAAATGTAAATGATATGGGAATGTATGACTGCCAGTGGAACAGACTCACTGGTGTGACTGCTGATAAAAGTATCAGGATTAATCCTGTTATGAATGGTCTATACTCTCTGCCCAGATTCAGCCAGATGCTACAAAACTGGACACCGCTTCGTACTGCATGTAGATAATGACCCTAAACATACAGCAAAAGCTACCCCTGAGTTTCCCAAGGCACAGAAATGCAATATTATTGAGTTGACCAAGTCAATACATTATTATTAGAATGTCCCAATAACTCATTAAAAAGCCTCCAGTTAATCCAAAATGCTGCAGCCAGAGTTCTGACTGGAATTAGCAAAAGAGATCATATTTCTCCTACGTTTGCTTCTCTCCATTGGCTCCCTGTAAAATCCAGAATTGAATTTAAAATTCTTCTCCTCGCTTATAAATCACTTAATAATCAGGCTCCATCTTATCGCAAAAAACTCATAGTTACATATCTTCCAAGCAGAACTCTACATTCTCAGACTGCAGGTTTACTTGTGGTTCCTAGCGTTTCCAAATGTAGAATGGGAGGCAGAGCCTTTAGCTATGAAGCCCCTCTCCTGTGGAACCAGCTCCCAGTTCAGGTTCGGGAGGCAGACACCCTCTCCACATTTAAGACTAGACTTCAAACTTTCCTTTTTTATAAAGCTTGTAGTTAGAGATGGATCAGGTGACTCTGAACCATCTCTTAGTTCTGCTGCTATGGGTTAGTCTGCTGGGGGACCTCTACTGATACACTGAGCTCCTCTCTCCTTTCTCCTCTATCCATTCAAATTCTACCAGATGGCCGCCCACTATGAGCCTGGTTCTGCTGGAGGTTTCTTTTTCTAAAGGGAGTTTTTCCTCTCCACTCTTGCCTAAAGCTTGCTCAGATGGGACTGTTGGGTTTTCTGTATCATTTTTTTGTATAATTATTCTCTGTAAGGTCTTAAACCTTACACTGTAAAGTGCATTGAGATAACTTCTGTTGTGAATTGGCGCTAAACAAATAAAGCTGAATTGAATTGAAAAAAGTCAGTTACCTGATCTCAACCCAACAGAGCAGTCTTTCACTTACTGAAGACAAGACGGAAGGCTGATTTCAGTGACATATTAAGTGTTTCATTTAAAAAAAATACACATCACTTTGCCAATAAGTCACATCAGCATTGCTTATCAAATAATTGCAGGTGTGTTACCTTGCAAAAGGTGTGTGAACAGGGCAAAGTAACAGGCTCCATGAAGATCTCCAGACAGACGGGACAGCGACAGTCATCCAGAGACAGGGGGCCTGCTCTCCCCTCCCTGTCAGACACTGGGCCCATCTTCCTCCTCCTCCTAATCTGAAAACAGGAGCAGTACAAGACCAGGATTTGAGACCTACAGAGAGTCTGTTTCACAGAATCAGTAAAAGTTTGTTGATTTATTTAGGTTGAAATTCAGCTGCTTGCTGATTTTTTTTTTATATCGTTTAACCGTTCTCTGTCTGAAGCGAAACTAATACTGTAACATTACCATTGAAACTAACCACGATGGTCACACTAAACTGATGATGAGTATTAATAAACGTTTGATAGATAAACAGAAAAACTGACCCATGTCCGTTTGTGTGTCGAAGCTAAAGGAGCTAAACCTTTAGCTTCTAACTACTGACAACTTTACAACTCTGCTTAAGTCTGTGTTTACGGTTGATTTTAAAAACTACCTGTCCATAAGTGTTCATACCGTTACTTTATAACATACTCACCTGAGCTGCGTTAACCTAGACGTAGCTTTGAAAATTTGAATTAGCTCAAAGCTAACGTCAGTGTTAGTGCTGTTAGCAGCTGACAATTAGCAGCGCGTTACTCCAGTTAACCTAAATGCCGGTAAAACACGCAGTCAGCGGGTTGCTTCTTCTTCGGTTATCTTGCTACGCCACCGTAGGTGTTCGTGTTTACACCGGAGAGTAAGAGAATTAACCGTAGGCTAACCAGGTTTACTGGAAGCTAACACGTTAGCACCGACTACCCGCGACAATCAACTATTGGGTTAATGCGCATGCGCCTCAAATGCTTTGGCTGCCTTCACCATCATCGTAAATTCCAGTGTTAAGGTTAAATTAAATAAAAATAAATGAGATAAAATTTAAATAATCAAAATTTATTTATTTTTGTGAGTCTAATTCGAAGTTTAATGTTGACGAAAACATTTTTAAAGTCACGTATTTATGTGCTACCATTTCATGTCATTAAGTTTGTCTCTTCTCTCTCCCGTAGTTGTGTTTCCTCATCGCTGTCTCTAATTATTAAGTGATTTATAAGTGAGGAGAAGAATTTTAAATTCAATTCTGGATTTAACAGGGAGCCAATGGAGAGAAGCTAACATAGGAGAAATATGATCTCTCTTACTAATTCCAGTCAGAACTCTGGCTGCAGCATTTTGGATTAACTGAATTAATAGTCCAGTCTGGAAGTAACTAATGCATGGAAGACTTAACCTTAATATGTAAAGTGTGTTCAGATCATTTTTGATTGTCTCAATTGTTGTAATAAATAGTTTTTGAATTTCAATCAAAGGTAAATGTCATTTAAAGTGATTTTGCTGGTAATGTTTTTTGCACAAATGCAGGTAGGGGTATAGACTTAAAACTATATCAGTTTATTTTTTGTGGTAACAATATAAGTGTCATTTTAACAATAAGTCACATCAACATCGTGGAAGAATTTATCACGATATCATGGGCAATACAGTTTTTTTTTTAATTAGGTCCTGTGTTTGAATAACACTAAATAACCAGTCTCTCAAATCTATAAATTCTAAAAATAAAAATCATGTTTCAGATGTTTTTTTTTTTTGCCCTTTACCACAGTTTTACAGGTAGTAAACACAAAAATGTCAACTTTTTAAACAAAACAGCAGGACAAAGGATTTTTAATCTAATAAAATATTTCTGCAGTGGGAGATTATATGAAAAGTCCCCTTATTCGGATCTACTGTAGTTTTATTGTTAGATTGTCTTTTACATTTTAACATTTAACATTTTAACATCAGGTTCGCTCTGATCAAAACCAGTAGAAACACCAACCAGCTGGAGCTGGAACATTTTGTGAAAGAGAACCTGAAACATTTTTAATGTATTTTCTGTCATAGCTGCTCTGTCTCAAAGTTCCTGAGATTGTGCTGATGCTTATCTAATAAACAGGCTGTTACTGTGTGAATTCTTCTGTCCAGGGTAAATCGTTCCTGTGTTTTCGCTGTCTGCTACTAGACTCAAACGCATTCCGACCAGTGTCTCCACACTGGTGTTTCTTCAGCTGCCGGGAGTCAGAGAAGCCCTGGCTACAGCGGTGACAGGAGTACAGCTTGATGCCGGTGTGGATCTGCATGTGGGACTTGAGCTGGTTGGACTGCCTGAACTTCCTGCTGCACATCTGACACTCATAGGGCTTCTCACCAGTGTGCACCAGCAGATGGCGGTGGTAGTTTTGTGGAGTCCTGAACTCTTTTCCACACTGCTCACACCTGTGAGGTTTGATCCCAGTGTGCAGCAGCTGGTGCTGCTTCAGCTGCGATGACAGCATGAATCCTTTCTGACAGGTGCTGCAGACAAACGGCCGGTCACCGCTGTGCTGCCTTAGGTGGTACAGGTACAGGTGTCGCAGGTGGAAGGACTTCCCGCAGGTGTCGCAGGTGAACTCTTTGTTCTCAGCGTGGCTCTTCTCGTGTGTCCTCAGCGTGGAGCTGCTGCTGAAGCTCTTTAGACAGATTTTACAGCTGAATGGTTTGACTCCACTCATCCTTCGTCTCCTTGTCACCCCTCGAACGATCACTCCAGCCTTCTCTCCGTCTCTACGGTCATGGACCAGCTGCTGGTGTTTCTGCAGCTGACAGTTGTAGAAAAATGTCTTTCCACACAAATCACACATGAATGGTTTCTCTACACCATGAACCAACATGTGCGTCTTCAGAGCCCAGGTACCTGTGAACCCCTCCCCACATTTATCACACCTAAAAGACAAGAAAGCATACACCTGGTTAAAGATGTTGTATTGTGCACCTGAAGGGTTTCTCTCTGCCATGGTAATTTTTCTACTTTACTGATACTCTTACGCTTTTACACTGCTTCTCATTCACCCATTTGTACATAAGCACACAAACACTGACACACACACCGATGACAGAGTTTCCACGTAGCTGAACTCATGTACCAGCAACACCTGCCCCCTGCACTGTGTATGTGCATACCTGAAGGGTTTCTCTCCATTGTGGAGCCGAAGGTGTCTCTGGAAGTTGTATTTGAGTCCAAAACTGAGTCCACACGTCTGGCACATAAAGGGTTTTTCCCCAGAGTGGACTACCCGGTGCTGCAGCAGGCCCATCTTACACTTAAAGGCCTTGTCGCACTCGCTACATTTGAATGGCCGCTCCTCAGAGTGCGATCTCTTGTGGACTCGCAGGTTGCTCGCTGTAGAGAAGCTCTTGTCGCAGGTCTGGCAAGAGTACGGCCGGGCACCCGTGTGGATCGTCTGGTGCTCTCTGAGGTTCTTCTTCCTGGTAAAACTTTTCCCACAAACGTCGCACATGAAGGGCTTGACTTTGGCATGCGACACCTCATGGTAACGGAGCGCACTGGAGGAGGTGAATGTGCGGTCACAGGCGTGGCACTTTAGTGGTGTCAGCTCCAGTCGGTGAGATGCCTGGTGGACTCGGAGCTGACGCAGCAGCCTAAACTTCCTGTCACACTGGTCACAACACAGCATCTTGTCTGGGTCGCCCTCCTGGGCCTCCCTCACCCTGTGGCTGAGCTGGTGTTTCTGCAGGGTCTTGGCCTTGTAGAAACCTTTATCACAAGAGCTGCAGGGGAATGGTTTGAGGTGGCTGGACATGTGTTTCCTCAGCTGGTGCTGCTGATGGAAACCTTTGTTACAGAGTTCACAGAAAAACCTCTTTTCTTTGTACAGCTCCCTTCGCCGCCTCCTCTCCACCTCCTTCTGCTCCTCCTCACTCAGTCCTGCACACAAAAACCAGATATACACTAAAACTCTGAGACCATCATTTACACCACCAATCAAAAGTTTGGACCCACGTTCTACTTCAGTGGTTGTTCTTCATTTTTATTAATTTCAACTTTGTACATTAAAACTGAAGACAAGAACAAATATGGAATTGTGTACTCAATTAAAATTACCCTGAAGTTTTATATCTTATTATTTTATTATATTTTAGATTTTCCAAAGCAGCTACATTTAGCTTTGGCACACTCATAGGATTCTCTCATCATTATCACAAGGAATCTAAAATTCCTTTTCAGCCAACAGTGTGACAGACTTGTCACAAGTTAATTTGTGATATTTCTTCTACAAATAATACTACAAATACTGTACAAATCCTCAAAGAGTCTAAAATATAAAACTTGTTCTGGGTTGTTTAACAATTTGTACGTTCATAGTTTGGATGTTTTCAGTATGAATGTACACCGTACACTGAACATTTCAGTAACACTGAAGGAGAAAGGGTGTCCAGAGTTTTGACTGGTACTATTACACTTAATGATTTCAAGTTTTATTTATTGATTTATCAGTTTTCAGAAAACTTCCTGTTTAATTCTTCCTATTGTGGATCTCCTGTAGTATATGTCATTACAGATTCAACTAGTGTCATAAGTGCATTACATAAGCACCGTCTCCAGTGCTCTTGTAATTCTGTTTATTAGCTTAGTGACTTTTCATGAGTGTTTTTAATTTTCAGAAAGTATATGTATCAACAGATATACTGCGCAGGAACAGTCTGCATTAAGTCAGTCTATTTGCCTACTGAACAAAAAAAAAGAAAAGGTGAACAACATCTAAAGACTTTGTACTCTCTGATAGGAATCTGTAGTGGACAATACAGATTATCCAGCTAATTTATAGGATGCAAACCTAACACTACAGGAATGCCCCAGCCCCAAACGCAGTTCCTCTTCTAGATGCTGTCTTACCTAGTGGATTCTCAGGCTTCTTGTGAACATTTTCCATTTTCGTCTGCAAGGAAACAGAAACATCTGTGTAAGATTTATTATGTCTCACATAAACATACAGTGCCTATAAAAAGTATCCCCCCTTTGGATGTTTCATCCTTTTATTGACATTATAAATCAATCACGGTCAATAAAAGTTGACAACTTTGATATAAAAAAGTTTACAAAAATACCTTATTAATGTGAAAACGGGTTTCAACAAAGTAATGTCCATTAAATAAAAATATGTAAGGTGAAATAATATGTGTTTGCATTAATATTCACCCCCTTCAGGTCAGTATTTAGTAGATTCACCTGTCCAGTCTGTGTGGATAAGTCTTAATTAGGCTTGCACATCTGGACACGGAATTTTCTGCCATTCTTCTTAGCAAAACTGCTCAAACTTTGTCAGGTTGTGTGGGGATCAGGTACGAACAGACCTTTTCAAGTCCATCCACAAATTCTCTATTGGATTGAGGTCTGGGCTTTGACTCTGCCACTCCAGAACATTCACCTTGTTGTTTCACCATTTCTGTGTAGCTTTCACTGTATGCTTCGGGTCATTATCTTGCTGGAAAACAAATCTTTTCCCAAGCCATAGATGTCTTGTCCTCCAGGATTGTCCTATATTTTCCGCATTCATCTTACCCTCTACCTTAACATGCCTTCTGCCAGTGTTTTACAGTGGGGATGGTGCGTTTGTGGTGATGTGTAGTGTTTGGTGTGCGTTAAACATAGCGTCTTGTCTGATGGACAAAAAGCTCCATTTTGGTCTCATCAGACCAAAGAACCCTCATCCACTGGACCATGGAGTCTTTCACATGTCTATTTTTGAGCTCAATTCGTGATTTAACACAAGTTTTCTTCAACAGTGGCTTTCTCCTTGCCACTCTCACAAAAGCTTTGACTGTTGAAGAACCGGGTCAACAATTCTTGTTTGTACAGTCTCTCCTATCTCAGTTGCTGAAGCTTGTAACTCCCTCAGAAGGCACCTGTGTGTTAGTGGCCTCTCTCACTAGTCTCCTTCACACAGTTTGTGTGGATGGCCTGTTCTAGGCAGATTTAGACATGTGCCATATTCCTATCATTTCTTGATGATGGATTTCACTGAACTCTGCGGGATGTTTTTTTGTATCCATCCTCAGACTTCTGCTTTTCAAAGACCTGTTCTCTGACTTGCTGGGAGTGTTCTTTTGTGTTCATAATGTAATGGTAGCCAGGAATACTGAATAACTGAATGACCTTCCAGCCACAAGTGTCTTTATACTTTCAGGGGGTGAATATTAAAAGACACACAGATTTCACCCTACATATTATATTTAATTGACATTGACACCATTTGTCAAATTCATAAACTTTTATTTACCATGATTGATTTATAATGTCTATAAAAGGATGAAACATCCAAGGGGGTGAATACTTTTTATAGGCACTGTATAATCATGTTTTGTTTCAGCCTCAGCGTGTCAGAATTAGGATTTTAACTGTGACTAAACAACATAAAAACAAACAGCTGTTCTGATCCACCGATGTGAGGATTTTAGTAAACTGAAAAAAATGCAATTAATCAATAACTGTCAGACTAATCAATAATGATTCTAAAATGCCCATATTATGTCCCCTTTCAGACTTTAAAAAAAACAAATCAAAACACAACAGGTCCCCGAAGTCACTGTTTTTCAGCATGACAGGGTACAGTCCCCAAAATGTGCCTGCACCCTGTCATGCTGAAAAACAGTGTAGATTATTGTGAGCAGGGAAGTCTGATGTGGAAATGTGTAGGACAGACACTCTCAAAACTGACAGGTTTTGAGGTGGAGCTTCCACATACCCCCCTTTATAAATTTATGAATAAAGTTGGAAAAAGAAACACCGAGTTAAAAAGACACAGCAGCAGGATCACATAGATTCTGTGGTGGTAGCAGCAGACACAGCTGAGCTGCACTAAGTTGTCAAAGTGTCAGATAAACATGTTACTTTACCACAATCTATTCCACCACTGCCATAAAAAATTGTTTTACACAATGTCTCTAGGAGATCCTGACTGTCCCGCAGTGTAATTAGCCCAAAAATGTCTTCTGCTCAGGAGTCTGAGAGAAGCTAACGTGAGCCACATTAGCTGTATTAGTTAGTTGTATTAGCTGCAATACTGTGCAGCAACACAAAACTCGGAATGTTGGTAACACGGCTTCAAGCTTTGAATGAAACCCAGGTTTAGGTCACAGACGGTCAGAATCAGTCCATCTTTTGAGTTTCAGTCCTGTCCATATACTGGACCTCTCTGTCAAATCCAAATAAATCCACAGTTCCAAAGAGGATGGAGGAAGAAGAGAGACTTCGGAGTGTCCATGTCCATACATCTAACAGGTGAGCAGTGTCTGTGTTTTGCTCTCTACTGCTGCTGTTTTCCTGTTTTGAGACTGAGTCTTCTGTAGCCAGGAAAAACAATGTGGGACTGCAAGTGTTCAGCTAAGGTCTTGGGTGTTGTTCGGACTAAGCCTTAGCAGGGATTGTGTCCCTGAGACTCGACAATATCAGTCATTACGAGCACAAACTTTGAAAGGACCACTCTGGGACTGGTTTCTACTAAACCAGAAAATGTAAAAAAGGTGTAAAAAAATCTCAGTGTTACAGGAGAAACACTTTATGAAAAGATCTTCTATAACACTCAGCAACAACATAAAAGTCATGTTTGGCCTTATACAGTGCATCCTGCGTGCACACAAACTAAAGTCAGCAGGGATATGAACAGAAACTTTAAGGGGATGTTGCTCATAGCAGGAAAAAGAACAAACCCATGCTTCCCACCACGATGACATGATCATTTTAGGTGTCAGTCAGTAAATTATAGTAATTTAACTTGTAATTTGCTTTGAATAAAAGCGTCTGCTAAATGTTAAATGTAATATATACTGGGTATTTATCACTTTATCAGATGTTTTTAATTTCTCCTTTGAAACTTTTTCTTTTTCCTGATTTGAAAAACAACTCTACACCCTTAGTAGATCACCTTGTGCTGTTTTTTGCAGGTGTTACCAAGTTTGCACGGGATTTAACAACACAAACCTTTTAGTGAATCAGGCCATGAGTCTTCACAAAGAAGAAAATGTTCTTTTCACTATTGGAGGAATTTGAATGTTTAACATCTGGTGGAAATGTTAAGATTTATCAAATTTACCTTAAAATCCAAAAAACAACAAAGTAAATCTATATTTATTTGTATCTAATGCATCATCGGTGAAAGATCTGTATGGGTCATGGTGGTTCTGTATTAACAGCTATTGATTTTTGATTATGACACTTACATCTTCAGTTGTGAGCGCGTCTTCACTGCCATTCACCGGTACACCTGTAGTCTCACCGATTGGCTGATCACTCACCACAGGAAATGTAATTACATTTGTGGAAATCGAGATCCTTTCTAAAACCTCTGTCTGTATTGTTTCCCCGAGAACCTGGGTCCTGGGCTCATCCAGTTTCTCCGGCTGCACCTTAGGGCCAGGTCTGCTCTGAGCCGTGGCCAGTCCATGGGGCAGCTGGCTGTGAGCTGGGACTTGTTGGTGTTGGGGTCTGGTGGAGCCGATAGTTGTGGTGAGAACTGCAGGTTCCAGCAGAGAGGGTCCATCTGTCAAGTTTATTCATCGTAAATACATGTGTTCTGCAGGATTTCCCAGATCAGCTGCACAGTACAACCACAGGTCAGATTGTGGTTGTACTGTGCAGCTGATCTGGGAAATCCTGCAGAACACATGTGACATCTCAGAGAATCAGTGCTGGATAAATAAGGTAAAATAAATAATGTTCAACGTTTAAAACACTGACCGGAAGGTTTGGTTTCATGGACTGTCTGAGTCCGGATACTTTTGGCTGACTTTAGTTCGGACTCCAGATGTTTGACTTTGTTCCTCAAAGCTTCGGTTTCTTTCTCTAAACTCGTGAAGAGCTCTTTGAAAACACAGCAGATTTTACGAACAACCTCTGTGGACATGACATGAAGGACCGCGCTGAGATTCATCTGCAGGACAGAGACAAAGACACAGTGTTTAAGGACAAGAACTGTGAATAGAGCGTTTATATCTCTGCTCTCAGCTGTTCCACTGGACATGTGTTCCCTTGCTTCGCCTTGAACTCTGACAATTCTGGAAACCCCTTGTAGCTGCCCTGTTTGATCTCTTTAATCTCGGATATTACTTCGTGTTTCTGCATCTTTGTCTGTTAGAACCGCGCTACACAAATCAGGAAGTCACGGCGGGTTTCTCTCTCATGCTCTTTATCCTCTCAGAATAACTCCATCCTCCTCAAACATCGACTTTACTTTTTATTTTACAGTGTCCTCACCGTCCTGTCCCCGCTGTCTGCCCCCATCTCCCCGGGCCTCTGTGTGAGCACGGAAGCCACCGACTCCACCGCCACCTCCATAATCAGCTCCGTCTGAGAGCAGAAAGTTTCCATCGACGCCATGTTCCTCTACTCGTGAGCCGCAGTCTAACGGCTGCTCCCACCGGACCCAAGGAACAGGTTTACCCGGAATCAGCGCTGTTAATCTGGCCAGAGTTCAGCTGTGTGTCGCTGGGAAACAAAGTCAGAAAAACAAACTGGTGATATTTATCTGCCGTTTACTGGCAATATGGCGCCATGACACACAGTTTACATCCGGTTCACTGCCGAGTGAATTTTTGTGGTGGTTTTATATCTGTCAGCAGATAACACGGAATAATCCACCAAACACTTAAATATTATTCAACCATTTATCACCACGGACGTGTCGTTTTAGGCCAGTTTCTCGTCGCGCAGACTTTCGCCACCAGCTTCAGACATTTTATTTTGTTTCCACCGGACGTGTTAGCGTGAAGGACCTTCAGTCAGACTTTAATTTAATTTGATGCAAAACTACATACATGCAAAACATTAATCAGTCAAAATCCACAAGGCGTGAAGGGAAACAAAGATTTCAGATTATTGTGATGGGATGTGTGGGATATTTAGACCGGCTGAAAGATGTTTTTTTTTTTTGAGGAATCATGATAATTTTGGTACAGTAAAATATATGTGATTTGTACAAAAAACCAAATGTATTCTGTCTTTCTGAAGTCACAGCATTTATTCTGCAAAAGAATCAGTGTTTTCACAGTAAAAACTCATTTCAAAGTAAATCAAAGAGGAAACATTTCTTTAAAATGTTCTGTTGTTGATCCAACACCAGAACAAATCAGATCTTAAATCAGATGAGAGCCACTTTTAATCTTTATACTGTATATGTGTAACATGTAAAAACATTTTGTTGATTTTTATCATTTGCTTGTTCATTGTTTTTCAGTTTTTTTTTTATTATTTTAATTAGAAGACTAAATAACCATAAGAAAGAAAACGTGTCTGAACGAGAGGGATCAAGGTAGAAGCGTTAGGTTACAGGGGGCTGAGGTGAAGAAGGTGCAGGAGTTTAAGTACTTGGGGTCAACAGTTCAGTGTGATGGAGAGTGTGGAAAAGAGGTGAAGAGGCGAGTGCAGGCAGGTTGGAGCGGGTGGAGGAAAGTGTCAGGAGTGTTGTGTGACAGATGAGTGTCAGCAACACTAAAAGGAAAGGTGTACAAGACAGTGGTGAGACCAGCTCTGCTCTATGGGTTAGAGACGGTAGCAGTGAGAAAGAGACAAGAGGCTGAGATGGAGGTAGCAGAGATGAAGATGTTGAGGTTCTCCTTAGGAGTGACCAGGTTAGACAGAATAAGGAACGAGTACATCAGAGGGACGGCTCACGTTGCCTGTGTTAGCGACAAAGTCAGAGAGGCCAGACTGAGATGGTTCGGACATGTTCAGAGGAGGGATAGTGAGTATATTGGTAGAAGGATGTTGGAGATGGAGCTGCCAGGCAGGAGGGCAAGAGGACGACCAAGGAGGAGATATATGGATGTCTTAACAGAGGACATGAGGTTGGCTAATGTTAGGGTAGAAGATGTTCATGATAGATTTAGGTGGAAAAGGATGATTCGCTGTGGCGACCCCTGATGGGAAAAGCCGAAAGAAGAAGAAGAAGAAGACTAAATAACCTGTGCGTACTACAAACACAACCATTTTCGACTGTTGTCCAGTCCAGTCCAGTCATTCATCCTTGTTTACCCACAGCTGTTAAAATAAATTTCAATTTAGAGCCATTACTCTTTCAACACAGAAAGATAATATTTTTTGGTACTTGCTGTGGCCTGAACTAACTTGTCACTGCTAGAAATGTGAGTAGCCATCTCACAAAAGCTCTGATTCTGACACACCCCACCACATCTCCTCCAGTACATACAGTGGCAAGAAAAACTTTGTGAACCTTTTGGAATTTCATGGTTTTCTGCATTAATTTGTCATAAAATGTGCTCTGATCTTCATATAAGTCACAACAATAGAAAAACAAAGACTGCTGAAAATAATAGTACACAAACATTATATGTTTTCATGTTTTTATTGAAGATAACATGTAAACATTCACAGTGCAGGGTGGAAAAAGTATGTGAACCCCTAGCCTAATGACTTCTCCAAGAGCTAATTGGAGCCAGGAGTGAGCCAACCTTGAGTCCAATCAGTGTTATGATATTGGATGTGTTGCTGAAAGCTCCCTTTAAAAACACACACCAGTTTTGGGTTTACTGGTTTCAAGAAGCACTGCCTGATGTGAGCCATGCCTCGCAAAAAAAGAGCTCTCAGTTGCAAAAAGTTGCAGCACTGTTGCTACTCTCCCTAGGAGTGGTCGTCCTTTAGAGATGACAGCAAGAGCACAGCGCGGAATGCTGAATGAGGTAAAGAAGAATCCTAGAGTCTCAGCTAAAGACTTACAGAAATCTCTGGCACATGCGAACATTTTTGTTGACACATCTACAACGAGGAAAACATTAAACAAGAATGGAGTACATGGGAGGACACCACAGAGGAAGTCATTGCTGTCCAAAAAAATATTGCAGCACATTAGAAGTTCGCAAAAGAGCACCTGGATGTTCCACAGCACTACTGGCAAAATATTCTGTGGACAGATGAAACCAAAATTGAAACACACAACACTAGGTGTGGAGAAAAAAAAGGCACAGCACACCAACATCAAAACCTCATCCCCACTGTAAAACATGGCGGAGGGAGCATCGTGGTTTGGGGTTGCTTTGCTGCCTCAGGGGCTAGACGGATTGTCGTCATTGATGGAAAAATAATTTCCAGAGTTTATCTAGACATTTAGCAGGAAAACGTAAGACCATCTGTCCGCCAACTGAAGCTCCACAGAGGATGGGTGATGCAACAGGACATTGACCCAAAGCATACAGGTAATTCATCAAAAGAATAGCTTTAACAAAACAAAATACGCCTTCTGGAGTGGCCCAATCAGAGTCCTGACCTCAACCTGATTGAAATGCTGTGGAATGACCGATTCACACCAGATATCCCAAGAATATTGCTTCACAAAACAGTTTTGTGAAGAGGAGTGATCCAAAATTACTCCAGATTGTTGTGCAGGTCTGATCTGCAACTACAGGAAACATTTGGTTGAGGTTATTGCTGCGAAAGACGGGTCAACCAGTTATTAAGTCCAAAGGTACACATACTTTTTCCACCCTGCACTGTGAATGTTTACATGTTATGTTCAATAAAAACACGAAAACAATGTTTGTGTACTATTATTTTCAGCAGACTGTGTTTTTCTATTGTTGTGACTTAGATGAAGATCGGAGCACATTTTATGACAAATTAATGCAGAAAACCATGAAATTCCAAAAGGTTCACAAAGTTTTTGTTGCCACTGTAGATTGATGACTGATTTATTTTTTTTATTATGCTTTATTAATCCGTATAGACGTTTTTTGAAAGATTTAATTGTGAAAGTCTTCCATGTGTGGAGTAACATTTACAGCACACAAACACAATTTAATAAAAATGACGTTTTATAATAAATTACACTGTTGGATCATCATGTTTTATTTGCAGTAAAGTAGATGTATCATCCTCTTTCTCACTGTCGTTCCTTTAGCAAACAGACAACATAAATCATCAAATCAGTCTTGGTCATTCACAAAATTTGAAAATGATGCAACCGATTTACTGACACCGATTAAACCTCTGCTGATGATCAATAATCACACAGCACTCAAATTCACGTTTCAGAAAATTGTACGTTAGTCTAGAAACACACAGAGGAACTCGTCATATCCATTAATTTAAACATTTTAACTGAAAATTTGAATTTCTGCAGCATATAAGAGGAACTGAACTATTCTATGGTATGTCTGCCTTTAATCCCCACAGAGAGAGATGTCCGGAGGACGTTCTCAATATTTTATTATCATGATCATGATCATCATCATCATCGTTTTCCATAGGCAGGGAAACTGAGCAAAAATTCAGGCAAACATTTTCTCTCTGGAGTCACAGGATTTCTAAAAATAAATTTTCATTTGGTATTCGTTTTCATCTCAATCAGTACTCTCTGACATTCAGATGTTAATTCAAGAAAATCCTCATTTGTGCTCCATTTTTTAAAACCTTTTTCTGAACATGTCCCCCATCAGAATCAAGGTGAAAATAAGCACATCTTAGGTTTGATATAATTTGTAAAGACGGTTCCTGGGAGGATGGAATAATCCGATTACCGACCAGCTGAGACTTGTGTCTGTGGTAAAGTTAGTGACAAACTGCTGGGATTTTATCATTGTTACATCACATTTATACACAAAGTTAAAAACAACACATTATCAATGGCTCACATGCTTCCACAGACCTGATCTGCTCCAACAGTCTGAACAGGTTGAACTAAAGTTACTCTGGTTGCTGTTTGGTCTACTGAGGAGCAGATCTGGACCACCAATTAAAACATCTAGACCGAGGTTAAGGCTGAGCAGGATCAGGACTGAACCACAATTGGGTGTGACGGGTTCTGGCAGTGTAACCACATGCATCTCTCAGTGGTCCAGATCTGGTGTCCCCATTAGAGTCTGAACAAGATGAACCAGATTCAGATGTCCTGGATTAAATCAGGTCTGGATTAAAGTGTCCTGAACTGGATTTTATTTTGAGTGTAAATTCAGTTTGTGCTTTCCACAGCAACTTGCAGGTCCAACTACTCCGACACTTTGACCCGGAAAGTGACTCGACCCTGAAACTTGTCCCGGTCATCATCATTACGAAGGTCTGAACCCTCAAGTTTACACTCCACCAACTGCTCGATGTTATAGTCATCCTTTGTTAACAACAACTTGACCGCAACCAGTGGCTGCACGTAGTCCGGCTGTAAACAGAGAGAAGGGGGGGGGGGGGGGGGCGTTCACGTAGAGAGGTTAATGGGGTGAGAAACTGAACTGGTCTGAGGTTTTAGATGACACTTCATTTCTCATCCAAAGGCCACAGAGCTGAAATAATCATCAGAGGGCAAAACTCAAAAAGAGAGAGGCAGGTTGATTTTAGGACTGTTGATTGGTTAGTCCAGAAACTCAAAGTTAAGTTCTAGAAGAAACTTGAGTCACCAAGGGTGAAGAACAACACATCATTTCATGACGAGTGCGTGCAGAACCTGTGAAACTTCAGAGATCTTAGAGCAAAGTTTAGTTCCTTGACTAACGCCTGAACAGCGGTCATCCAGTGATAGACCTCATCACAACCACAGAGGCAGAAAAACCTAGAAGGAAGGTAAACACCTTCTTATGCCAAAACCCCTTCTAATCTTCCCATCCAAGAAAGGAAGTAACTGACATCTCTGTCACAATATAACCATTTTGAATTCAATTTAATTTAATTTCTATAGCGCCAATTTTCAACAGAAGTCATCTCAAAGCACTTTGTCCTTTTTTGTATATTTTTTAAGACCCAACAACCCCACTGAGCAACACCAGGAGACAGTGGAGAGGAAAAACTCCCTTTAGAGGAAGAAACCTCCAGCAGAATCACGCTCAGTGTGGGCGGTCATCTGCCTCGACCAGTTGGGGTGAGTGGAAAGAGGAGAGAAAAAAGAACAGCAGGCAATAAAAAACAATAACAAGCAGGAAAACCACTGGACAGGTTGGTAGCACCAGTAACTTCTGTAAAGTAAAGTTTAGTGCTAGTCACAGTTTGTCCATAACAAACATTATGTTCAAACATAAGGGTGTCCATCAGTGCACCCTAGGTTGGAGGTTGATGATCGACGTGAAAGCTGGACAGACTTTGCAGACCCAAACGTATTGTGAGGGTCTGTTGGGAATGTCTGGCAGAACCCTGTGGAAGAGGGGTCTCAGCTCCCACCTAGGGGAGAGCTTCAACCAGGTCCCAAGGGAGGTTGGGTACACTGAGTCCGAATGGACCATGTTCTCCGCCTCCATTGTTGATGGGGTCCGGGGCCCTCTGTTAGGGGCTGTCCGGTACATACATGACCACAGCAGGAGCTTGTTTCGCATTGCTGGCAATAAGTCACCTGTTCCCAGTGCATGTGACTCCAGCAGGGCTTTGTCACCGGTTCTGTCTATAATTTTCATGGACAGAATTTCTAGGCTCAGGCAGGGGCTGGAGGGAGTCTGGTTTGGGGACGACAGGATTTCATCCCTGTCTTTTGCAGATGATGTTGTACCATTGGCTTCATTAGGCCAGGGCCTTCGGCATGTTCTGGGGCGGTTTGCACTGGGTCATGACCGAAGGGATGAGGTCCCCAGATACAAGCAGCTGAAATGAGTTTCCTCCACTGGGTGTCTGGGCGCCTCGGATGCCCCCCGGACGCCTCTCTGGGGAGTGTTTCGAACATGTCCCTCTGGGAGGAGGCCCCTTTATAATTATGTTAAAGTGAGAGGCTGCATACCAGCAGTAAGCAACAAATGCAAATATGTTTATACATTTCAGTGTCATGTGACCCACACAGCAACTAATAAATCTGCAGTTTTCCTTGGCGTGAAAATAATGAATCAGCATCTCAACAATAAGGAGTAGGAATTTGCCTAAATTGGCAAATACATTTAAATACAAACAATGTAACATAATCCACTTATCATTTGACACCTTTAACAAAACAATGCATCTATTATTGTGGTTAAGTGCAAATATATACAGGGCCCTTGTTCTTTCACATTTTATAGCCAACAGTGCCAACTTTCGCAACCTTTATTAAAACATCTATGTCTATTTCCCAAATGGTCGTGCAGGGCTTTTTTTAAGAAGCATCCATCCAGGTCCATCTTGAGGATTATTGCAAATATCGTCCACAGTAAAGTTACTGAAGTTACCAGCTTCTCTTGATCCTCTGCATATTTTTGAGAGATTAGACTGTTATTCGTAGACTTGCATGGTTTACAGTCTGTCATGTTTTCTTCAGCCTAAGTCTTGTGTGCACGGGGACGTTTGGGAAAAACCTTGTTAAAAGCTAACGCTAAGACAAGGTAGCCTTATGTTAACAGGATGTGAACAGGAGGTCAAAGGTTGTGCTATGTGCTACTTCCATTGGCTAAATCAAGACCACACGTGATGACTTTTTTTTTTTGTCAGAAAGTGAAATCATGATTGTTTTGTCAATGTTTATAATTTCATTTACTTTTACAATTTTAAATCACAGCAGTTAGATGAAAATAGTGCAAACTTTAATAAAATATAACAATATCTTGGGGGTGCTATGAAGGTGCTATGGCTTTTCTAGGGGTAGCTATTGCATCTCTAAGCCCCTCCCTTGCCCTTTTCTAGCCTGAGGTGACTTCCTCCAGTTTACTTTGTATTGCCTCCAGGTAATAGCATGATATCTTCATAAAAGGATTTTAAGATGCAGAAGTAAGACAACAACTTCACAAACTCATGGCACAACAGTCTCTACAGCTCTTCAGAACAAAAGTCAGCAGCTAATCTGCATCTAACGGATAAAGGACACTCGTTTAGAGGGAGGCTGGAAAGACCAGAACTTGTGTCCCAGAGCGCTTAAATTGTCTAACATTACTAGATGGTCAATTGGGTCAACTGACAGTGATTCATGTGACCTCAACAACTAAAAAGCCGTTTTTCACTTTGGTGAGGTAAATGTAAGGGTCTCCGAACGACTCAGAACGTTTAGGTGAAACATCTTCGAGAATCTCAGACAAGTTCAGCTCCCACTCAACAGCAATTTCATGAATGAAAAGAGAGATAATTCACACTTTTTCAGTTCAGTTCTTTCACACTATATCAAAATAGGAACAAAGTGTCCGCATGGAAATTACTCACCTGAAGATTCTTTCCATAGTATGGGAAAAACATTTTATCTAGACGACCTTCAGCTGGGAAATACTGCATCTGTAACGGCCTGTCTCTCTATCAGAAAAAGAGAAGCAGCATTACTCTAATACAATAACAGTTGGAAAGATTTCACATCCATCTATGGAGCTAGCAGCTGTCCATCACAGATACATGCAGCTAAACATTCAACATACAAAACATATTTAAATCGGTGACAACTTCATGGTGACGATCTGATTACTGGACACTGTGCGTTTTTATGTGTGTATGTATGTGTATGTGTTACCTTGGCTGTGCAGTTGATGTAAGGATCTCCTTGTGGTTTCAGTCCAATCACCTGCAGAAAAACACACTGCTGCTGTTTTTATCTATTGTAGAGAATAATATACCGTCATTTCGATCAACTCCACCTGCTCTTTCATTGAGCAAATGAGAAAAAAAGAAACAGGATTCTTCAAGCCTGAGGTCAGAAACATTTTGTTATGTTGCTTTTAGTCTATAAACAGATTCAGGTTCACTAACCCGGTTCATCTTGATGATGATACAGGGTTTTCCCTCCGCATATCCAAAGCTGGTGTCATGCAAACCGGAGCACTGATGGAGAGTGCTGCGTTTAAACTGACAAACTTTCTTCAACGGCTCATTGTCCTGTTCTGTGTATTCTCCCACAAGACACAACTCGTTACGTTCCTGAACACTGTCGTCATACTCTAGACAATAACAAACGAAAATAATTAGGGGACCTCCTCACACAGACCTGGACTTTAATTAGGAAGGTGATTCCTGTTTGAAGTCACAGATGTAAGTGTATGATGACATTTCACGTGTGTGTGTACTCACGCTGCAGCAGCTCACGCAGTTGCTGGAGGTACTTATTGTAGTTTGTTACATCGCTGCGATTGAACAAGATTTCAGCGGTGTGAGGACGAATCACTAAACCTGTAACAAAACAAATAATCAGTAATCAATCACTGAAAACAGAACGTCCTAAAATAAGAGTTTACTGTAACGGTAGTGAGTAGCTAAAAACACCTGATCAATCATCGCTGTGTTCAAACCTATCCAGGAGGCACATGTTTTTTTAACTAAAACCTGAACAAAAACAAACGGTATGAACAGGGGTATGAAGAGGTAAGCTCACCTGGATTGGCTACTCTGTCCTGATGCCGGGGGACATTTTCGTCCAGAGTCTGTAACATCACCCACATGGTCAGAGAAAACATTCCTGCCAGAAATCCATAAAAGACGAGGTAGAAGAGGAAGATGAGACCTGAAGGAGATGATTCAAAACAAATTTATTTAAAAATCAGACACGTTTAACAAAGATCAAGCCCCCACTCATTTCTTTTATTGTTAACACTTTGAAGCAGCAGTGGCCATTCCTGGACCTCAAGGGCCACTGATTCTTTCCAAACTATCCCTGCACTTCTGACTGGCTGAACACACCTGATCCAGGTAATTAGCAGTGTGTAGAGCAGGTATAGTTGGAAAGCAAGCAGGACAGGGGGCCTTAAGGACCACGATTTGCCGCCCCTTCATCATGCTGTTTGATAAACTGTAATTCTTTTAGTTACAAACCCTAAAACAACTGAAGATTTACTTCAACTCGTTCAATGGCTTTTTAGAAAAAGTGTTTCTGATTTCCTGCACATTCTTGGCGTTTTCAGGACTGAATCTTAGCACTTGGATGCAGCTTACTGTGAGAGGAAGTAGCCTGAAGAGACAAGTTCAGGGCAACAGAATCCTTCAGGTCCCTGCTGTTAGTGAGACAGAGGCTAAATATAAACACACATAAATATCTGTAGCTGCAGCAGGGGCTTCTGGGTAGTTAGAATGTGCTGACTGCATGTGTGTAGGTGTCCATTACATTTCTCAGTTTGTGGCAAGACTAGTTTTTAAAAGAGCGAGATACGCTTTATTTACTGCAGTTCTGACTCACGGCAGCCGTGTGTGTGTGTGTGTGTGTGTGTGTGTGTGTGTGTGTGTGTGTGTGTGTGTGTGTGTTCACACCTGTCTGCAGCTGATGTTTATCAAATCATCACAAAGCTGATTTAAATGACTTGTCCACAGGCAGGACCCCGCTGCCTGTGGAACTGCTGCTCAGAAGATGGTCTCACTGTTAAACACATCTGTTTTCATTCCTTCCTTCAGTCTGCCTGTCCACACTGACCCAGGTAAGACTCTTTAACCATGTCTTCCTCCTATATGTTCCTGAACTGTTCTCAAGTCTGATGAATGTTTTGGGACACGAGGATCCTACAAGAAGGCAGTGGTTCTTCTCCTATTCTTGGATGTGGATCCTGTATCCTGTATCCTCCAGTCCCTCAAGTTGAGCCCAGACATCCTGCAGAGAAACCTATTTTGATCCACCGTCTCATTCTTCCAATTACTATCAAGAGATCAAGACCATTGAATGAGGACCAGTTTTCACTAGAGGTCCCATTCTGCCTTCTAACACTATCCAAACTTCAACTGCGTGTTCAGATTCCAATTCAGACTGTTCATGAAAACTGGATAGCAGCTGGATGGTGTAGTGCTGAGGTTTAAGACCTTACTGTATACAGAATTAGTGGCTGGTTACAGTGGTGGTAACATCGTTGCCCTCCATGCGGAAGACCAGGGTGTGAATCCTGGCTGCGGTCCTTAGACATGACCTCCTCATGCTTTCCCTGCCTTGACTTGTACCTTGTGACTTGCTTTGGATAAAAGCGTCTGCCAAATAACTAAATGTAAATTACACAGACAACAACTCCACTTGAGCTAAGAGACAGTGGAGAAGAAAAATCCCCTTTCACAGGAAGAAACCTCCAGCAGAACCAAGCTCAGGGTAGGTGGCCATCTGCCGGTTGGAGGGGGGGGAGTGAACTCCTTCAGTGACCACAGATTCCTCCTGATGTCAACGTGGTGCTACAGAAGTACCCTTTCTCCTTGCTTTCTGTAGCTGCTGCATCAGGTTCAAAGCTCTGACTCTCAGCTACAGAGTGGTCAACTTAACAGCGCCTTCCTACCCCCAGCTCCCTGACCCAGGTCTACAATTCCTCTCTCAGCCTACCCTCTGCTAACGAACAGCATCTAGTTCCTAAACCACACAGAAAAAGATCCAGAGCACAGTTCTTCAGCTCAGTGGTCCCATGTTGCTGCTCGCTCAGCAGCTTCAATCTCAACATTCAAACACTGATGAAGACACAACTCCTCACCAATTCCCTGTGCACTTGATCTGTCTCACAATACAATCATTTCCTGTAATGGCACCTTGTTTCCTCTCGTCTCTTTGGATTACGGCTTCTGACAAATAGCTAAAAGTAAATGTAAAACGAGAATGACGCTGATGATCTGTCGACCCATAGCACCACTTACTTTAGTCTGCTATCTTGATGATTGTAAGAGGGTTCAAAATGAAGCTTAAGGTTCAAATTCCTGAAAGTCTCGATCATTCTAAGTTTCACAGAGTGGCTGACAGAGGAAGTGAATAGGAGAATAGGAAGACAACATAGTAAAGGTTTGTTCCTGCTCAGGTGTGTTCTATGTTCAAGACTGAAACTAATCAATAATTAATGATGAAAAGAATTTCTTCACAGTAAACTGTCAGGTGACTGTCGGATTTTAACCACACGTGATGTGAAGAAACTATATAAATAACTGAAATGAAGTTAACACTTGTTTAGGTGAATGTGACCTGTGAATATTGGACGGAACCAATGATTAATTAGTCAGATCCGATTTATATATTTATTTTGTAGAATTGTTAAATACAGGAACAGAAAACATTTCGATGTTTCCGTTATTTAAAACCATCTAAATGTACAAATCTACATTTCCCCACACTGAAAATTATCGATAACCACGATGATCGGTTCCGTTCGACTCCGCCCGGCCCGGACAGCTGGCCTTAAAGCTCTCAGCAGCAGAAAAACCGAGCCGGACCTGGTCAGACCACGTCAGACCCAGCCTGACCGTGAGTCGGTCTGTGATTTATTTCAACGTACAGTGATAAATGTACAGACACCGACAGAGACTCGTGAGTCCCAGATCGACAGACACGCTCCTCTCTGCGGACTCGCCGCCTGTCTCCCAGCCGCCTGTCTTACCCCAGCTGCTGGCGGTCCGGCCCAAGAACTCTCCGGTCCCTGGATTGTAGATAAAATCCTTCCAGGATCCCTTCTTCTCCTCTTTCTTTTTCTCCTTTTTCGCCTCCTCCTTTTTATTCTCGTTCTCCTCTGCCTTCACCTCCTCCTTCGTCTCCTCCTTCCTCCCCTCATTCTGCTCCTGGTTCTGGTCCTGCGGACTGGAAGGCATGCTGGCTCAGCGGGTCGTGCACTGCTCCGGAGTCCGGACTAATCAACACAGAGCGGACGAACAGCCGCGGGATCAGCGCGCGACTGTGTCTGTACGCACACGCGTGCACGCACGCACACGCCTATACAGACCGACTGCAGCAGAACGAAGCGCATGCGCAATACAGAGTACCGGGCTGGGGGGGGGGGGGGGATCTGATGGTGCTGGAGATGCTGCAGGAGACCAATGATGGTTAATTAGTGATAATTAATGTTTTATGAAATACTTTGTTTGAAAATAAAAGAAAAAAAAAAGATCAAAGCAAACGGAAAATAATACGAATAAAATAATAAATAATTAATAAACATCAAAGTGAAATTATGTAATCACACCAGAGCCGACGGCTCGTCACGTGACCACCACGATAACACGTCATTGGACGTAAAGTCGATGATGTGGTGCTGATGTCACACACAGGAGGGGGTGGGGGCACGTGAGGAGGAGAGGAGCCAAGGAGAGGAAACAAGGAAACGTGGAGGGAAGTGTGACTTCAGGTGGTGAGTGAATGTGTGGGGTTTTTTTTTGGGGGGGGGGGGGGGGGGCACTCTGCAGAGGATGAAGTTCACCCTGAGCAGCTGAAAGCTCCAGACGTTTTTAATGACACAAAATAAAAGTCCTGATTAGTTCATGTTCATTAGTACTTTTGTTTTATTCATTTACAGTTTATAGAGACTTCCTGTCGCTCTCATGTGTCTGTTGGAACACTGACGACATCATGTCAGGTACATTCTTCATGTTTCCTTTGTGATGAAGGACAAAGACAGAAAAAAGCTGAAGCTGCTGTTTTCTGCGAAAAATGTAAAAATTACAAAAAAGTAAGAAAAATAATTGAATTTGTTTCATCCCCCCTCCCCCACCCCCCTCTCAGCAGCAATGGGAGGAGTCGGGGGTGAGGATGCTGTCAGGTTGCCGTGGTTTCAGCCTTGCGTTTCTTGTGGCGACGGTCGTTGGGGACGGGTGTGTGTGTGTGTGTGTTTGTGTGTGTGTGTGAACTGTGATTCTTCCAGCTGTTAGGGTTTATGACAAGAAGACGGAAGAGAGGGAGGACAAGAGGAGAGGGAGGACAGGAGGAGAGGGAGGACAGGAGGAGAAGGAGGACAGGAGGAATGAGGTGTTGAAGGGTGGAGGTGGATTAATGTCGCTGCAGCGAGTCGTTGTTTCCTCTGAGCTGTAGAAATCTGAGGACGACGAGAAGCTTCATCTTCCCTTCATCACTTCACCTTTATTTCTTCACATGGACAACTGACAGAGGGAAGGAGACAGTAAAGCAGGGAAGGAAGGATTGAAGGAGACACTGAAGGAAGGATTAAAGGAGACTGTGGAGGAGGGATGGAAGGAGTTTGAGTCCCTGCAGCTCCTCTGGTAAGTCTCCTTCAGCGTCTGTCGTATTTCATGTTACATGACTGTTTCTTCAGGTTTTATTCCTTGACTCGATCACATCTTTTCTGTTTGTCTGTACAGAGGTTGTGTCGATAAAGTTTGTTGAAATCAGCCCTTCTCACCTGTTTCTGTTTCAGTGGATTTAGAGAAAGACGGCGGCCATCTTGGCTCAGATGTGAGAACAAAGTTGATTTAAACTGAGCTCTTATTGTGAAGGAGTTGCTGAATGTATCTGAAATCCTCGAGAAGGTCAGAGTTCAAACAGGAACTGGTCCTGCGTCATGTTTCAAAATGGCTTCTATTCACACAGATCAATACAGTTGATTAAGTAGCAGCTATAGTTTCTGTTTTTCTGCTGAAACCAACAATTTAAAAGTCCTAGGTTTTTAGATCAAGCTCAACTAATAAACATCAGTGACAATGTAAACAGTAAGGACAAAACTAATTAATCAGTGTGTGAATGTGAAGGGTCTTGATCAGAGTTAAACTTCTGTAGACATGTTTAAAGTTTTAGAGATTCAGACTTTGTTATTTAAAGCTCAAAGCGTTTTTATCAAATCAAACAACCTGGACAAAAATAGCTCAAAGCTTTTCAGTCACAGTGTTAATTATAGAAAAACACCCTGGTCCTGTTTCTTCTTTTTAGCTGCAGTATTATAAATTTTGTTTACTGTGAATCTGTTTGAATCAGTGAATCAGTTTTTTTGAATTTCACTGAGGAAGTCTAATCCTCCCATAACATGATAACAAATAATACAGAGACATAAAATGATACTGAATAAAATAATGAAATATAAAACGATAAATTATGTCAGGAAAATTTGATGATTAAAAACCAAATCGAGCTGAGACATGTTCTCATCAAACTTACCTACAGTAAGGATCTGTCAACCAGGAAGGAGGAGTTACCTCAGATACCTGGAGCACCTACACAGACAGGTCCATAAGTATTTGGACAGCGACACCATCAGTTTTAGGCTGTGTATGCCCCCACAGGTTACTGCATCTCAGGAGGTCTGATTCTGAACCCCCAGGTTGGTATCAGTGGATCAGGCCATGCAAGCAACACTGCTCCTAATTGCCTTGGGTACCAACAAGGTGTAGTGAGGACCATGTCCAGGTGTGTTAGCAGACCAGAGGTCTAGAATTTACTGTGTTTGGGACTGCCAGTGAGTAAACCATCATCAGACTGAAGAACCAAAACTAAATCATCAGAGGGCAGAAACATGAGCTGTGGTCAAATCAACTATTTGCTTTATTCTTCAAAGAGAGAACAAACAACAACAACAACAACAAAAACTCCAGAAGACCACCAAAAGCAACTGCGTTGGAGACAGGAGAATTATTTTCCTGTTGAAGAAAAATGGAACAATGGAAACCACTGGTCAATCTCAGAAACAGAAAACCTAAAAAACTAAATCAGACACCTGACCTTAAACATAGCTCAGCTGCATTTCACCTGCTAAATGTAAAACAGGAAGTGAATCACCAGGGAAGAAACCAGAACCTGCTAATGTCTGTGGTTAAGACTTCAGACTAAATATCTAAAAAATCCTGCTCCCGTATTTGAAATTATCGCTGACATCTTAACACATCTGGATTGTCTAATTTCAAATATTCTGTGCAGGTTTCAGAGCCAATGTGATGGTGTCACTGTCCAAATATTTATGGACCTGACTGTACACAGCTGTAGGTTGGGAGGTTGACAGTGAGGAGGGAGGTGAGTAATATTATGGGTGGGGGAGGGCTCACCCTCTTCTCCTCCTCACTCACATACAGGAAGCATTACATCATTCTCCTTTGAGAGATGCTGCTGTTGCTAGGTAACCGCCAGCTGACTCCCTGATCCAATTTTAGATGGAGAGGGAGCAAAGGGGTGGGGAGCAGTGAGAGAGAGAGAGAGAAGTGGGGGGAGGGGGGAATCACATTGTGTGAATGAGTGAAGAATGAGAGAAAAAGATTAAATCTGATCAGAGACCAGTCTGAATCAGTCTAAACCAGTCTTGACTTGCACTATACTGGTCTCATAAAGGTCTGATCTGTTTCCTGTGGAACAGACTCAACTGAAACTCAAAAGGAAAACAATTTTTATTGTGTTGAGTCACTAGAAATTCTCTGTTTCCTAAAGACAGAAAGTGAGTCTTAAATATAATAGTCAATAACAGAAATAATAATAAGGACAAGTCTTTATATATAGTTCATGTTTCTGAGGAAGAGGAAATAAACCTGCGCTCAGCATTTACTGAGATTAAGTATCAATATGCACGTTACATTCACATCACATAGAGACAGAACATCTGGAGAGTGCACAGACTCAGTTTCTCCCTGCCCTTGAGTCTTTAATAGGTTTAAAAATGCTGCGGTAAACGCCTCTCGCTGTTTATGAACGCTACTCCATGAGCACGTTTACTGACAGCGCCTGTTGTCATGGTTCAGCACTGATGTCCTGGTTTGTGACAGTTTACTATCTTTCCTTGCTTGTTGTTTCCCTGCTCTGTTCCTGTCCCCAGTCAGTCCCATTGCTCTCACTTGCTGTTCGTAAGTTATTGCCTTCATTTAGACTCAACATTTATCCTATCTTCCTCTGCCTGCTCCGCTTTATATTTTTAAGTTTGCTCTTTTAGTTATCTTGGTTTGAGACCATGAATTTGGTTTTTAGATGTTGGATTTTGGAATCTCGACTTGAATGAGAGGCATATGTTGAGATTCTGATTTGAGTCTATATGGTAATTCTGTGAATTCTGTGGACAATATGTGGACCCGATAAAGCACTGAGTTTTTGGACTGTGTATGTTGAACTCACTGAATCAATGTTTTGTTGACGTGCCTGTTTAAAAACAGCAGGATGGTGGAAATAGCACTTCAGAGTCTCATCTCTAGACTAAAGTACCACGCAAAAGATGCAGAGTCACTGGACGCTGCCATTTTGTCTCCTCAACCAATCCACCATTTTGAATGCACTTACTTTCTTTGCCTCAAATCCGTTACAGCCAGGTTTCAATTCAATTTTATTGTCAAATCACAGCAGTAGTCATCTCAAGGCAATTTTTGGTGTTTAAGACCTTACAAAGTATAATTGTATAAGAAATTATATAGAAAAGCCAACAACCCCACTGAGCAGCACCAGGAGACAGTGGAGAGGAAAAACTCCAATTAGAGGAAGAAACCTCGAGCAGAACCAGGCTCAAGGTGGTGGGGTAGCATTGAATGGATAGAGGAGAGGAGCTCAGTTCATCAGTAGAGGTCCCCCAGCAGACTAACCTATAGCAGCAGAACTAAGAGATGGTTCAGAGTCACCTGATCCATCTCTAACTATAAGATTTATAAAAAAGGAAAGTTTTAAGTCTAGTCTTAAATGTAGAGACGGTGTCTGCCTCCCGAACCTGAACTGGGAGCTGGTTCCACAGGAGAGGGGCTTGATAGCTAAAGGCTCTGCCTCCCATTCTACATTTGGAAACTCTAGGAACCACAAGTAAACCTGCAGCCTGAGAACGGAGAGTTGTGCTTGGAAGATATGGAACTATGAGTTCTTTAAGATAAGATGGAGCCTGATTATTAAGTGATTTATAAGTGAGGAGAAGAATTTTAAATTCAATTCTGGATTTTACAAGGAGCCAATGGAGAGAAGCTAACATAGGAGAAATATGATCTCTCTTGCTAATTCCAGTCAGAACTCTGGTTGCAGCATTTTGGATTAACTGGAGGCTTTAAAGCACTTATTGGGAAACTATTAATCAATCTTCACTGAGACCTTCTGCTCCCGCCCCAGACCTCTCTTCACCCCACCAAAGATTTCCTCCTACTGGTCTCAACTCTACAACAGTAAAATGTCACAGTTATCTGTATGTGCCTGAGCTTTGTCCTGTCTCATTACTAACCTTATCCAGGTCCAGAGACTAACTGGCCTTTACTTGAAACTTTACTCCCCCCTACAATTTAACAACCCACCCACTAACAGCAGCACCGGCTCATTGAGTTCTGTGCTGGTACAAGATCTTATTTGGCATTTTGTTTGATTGTTGACAGAAAGACAGGAAGCATAGGGAGATAGAAGTCGTGATAAGAAAGGTCCACAACTGGACTTGAACCAGATACTTGCAATTATGTGGCATAAAAACTACTGGGCTAGCAGTGCAGACTGACTGTGTCTCTTCTTGTTCTATCAGGCCTCTGTGGAGTCATGACGTCTCAGGAGGACGCGTCGTCTTTCAGGAGTTTCTTACAGTATGTTGAAGACAGCGGACTTCGAACTTATGATGGTTTGGTGATCCAAAATGCCTCCGACATTTCTAGAGAGAGCGACCGCATTCGTAACCAGGCAAACTGGGCCTACCTGCAGGAAAAATACCAGAAGAAGAGACGGCAGGAAGAAGCCATCAAGAGGTAGAAACATCATTGTTTCTTCTAAACTCGTGTCCCGGTATAAGATAAATTATCAGCAAATTTATAAGGTTTTATTTTTAAATATACATTAGATCTACTCTGAAATAACCTGTTTATGAGGATATATGGTAGCATACTTTACTGGCAGTATACTTTACTGCATAGATAAATCTTCAGTATACACTTTATATGTTCAGAAGGAACATAGGGGGGGTCTTCTGTGTGTCCACTATCAGTCATGATTTTTTAAATACAAAAAATCATCAGCAGTATAGTCTTAAAATTACTTTATTATAACTTATTAATAATAGACAAATGTAGAAAAATTTATCTTTACATCATCATTCTTTTATTAACAAATGTCATCGTACATTACATCCTGCTGCCAGTTGATGTAGCAAAGCCCAGTACTCTGTAGATTTGGAAATGGGGTTATCAGCTGTCACCTGCAGTAAAAACCTGAGCTCAAAAATCCATCAGGTTTAAATGGTTTTAATCTCTGCAAGCTGAAGTTTAATGTTCTGTTTCCTCTGTTGCTGAGTAAGAACCAAAGAATGTTGATGTTTATATCCTGACTGTGTCACAGACAAGTTGAATGATTACACTTATTAACATGAGCTTGTGTTCACATCTCCCTGCAGTTTATTTCTCATGATAAACTGATGTTTGTTGAAAAAACATGTTGATTATATAATTCTGTCCTGTGGTAAGTTGGACTTGCTTGAGGTTCTAGAAGCTGTTTTATGTGTTTCATCATACTTACCTGGCAGGGTAGAGACCATGATCAAGAGGGTGGTTCTCAGGGTCGAGAGTGAGAGGGAGACAGAGAGGAGAAAACTAGCTGACGCCAACACCACACAGCCACAAATGTCTATGAAAACTGAAAATGTCTATGGTTTCTGATCACTCATTACCTCTGACTTCTCCATTCACCTAATTTTAGCATGGAAGCAACACTACTCCTAATTGCTCTTGCAGTCATCTTTACAGGACGACCACGACTAGGGAGAGTAGCAACAGTGCTGAACCTTCTCCATTTGTAGACTGTCTTAGCGTGGACACATGAACATCAAGGCTTTTGGAGATACTTTTGTAACCCTTTCCAGCTTATTGCAAGTCAACAATTCTTGATTGTAGGTCTTCTGAGAGCTCTTTTCTGCGAGGCATGGTTCACATCAGGCATTGCTTCTTGAAACCAGTAAACCCAAAACTGGTGTGTGTTTTTAAAGGGCAGGACAGCTTTCAGCAACACATCCATTATCATCACACTGATTGGACTCAAGGTTGGCTCACTCCTGGCTCCAATTAGCTCTTAGAGAAGTCATTAGGCTAGGGGTTCACATACTTTTTCTACCCTGCACTGTGAATGTTTACATGTTATGTTCAATAAAAACATGAAAACATATAATGTTTGTGTACTATTATTTTTAGCAGACTTTTAGCACATTTTTAGCACATTTTAAGACAATTCAACTCAATTCAATTTTATTTGTAGAGCGCTTTTTACAATTGACATTGTCACAAAGCAGCTTTACACAACCAAAGAACAGTACATGAACAGTGAATGTGTATGAATCATAATAATCAGATTGTCCCTGATGAGCAAGCCGAGGGCGATGGTGGCAAGGAAAAACTCCCTGAGAAGGCAACAGGAAGAAACCTTGAGAGGAACCAGACTCAACAGGGAACCCATCCTCATATGGGTGATTACATGCTATGTAGGCCGCAGGCAGTCCAGTATAACAGTTATTGTCTTTAAGTTAATGTGGAGTCCAGTTAGTTAATTGCAAGACAAATTCATACAAAACTCCACATAATCCCAAAGGGTGCCCATACTTTTTTTTGCCACTGTATAGAAATTAACACCTTTGAAGGTTTGTATGGTGAATTGTAACTGACATTGACAATGTGATCTCTTGCGTCCACACATGGCCACTGGCATAGGTAGTTTTCACAAATTCATTCATTAGGGTTAGTTTTCATTCAGGTGCAACATTAAATTCAATTCAATTCAATTTTATTTGTATAGCGCCAATTCACAACAGAAGTTATCTCATTCCACAGCATTAGAGAGCGTTGTATTGTTACAGTTCAGTGTATTACAATGTGAGAAAATAAGTGATTGGTTAATGCCCGTGGCATTATAATAACACCTCTTTCTATTGGTTCTAACAGGATTGGTGAAGATGTTGCTATGGCAACAGAAGGAGCATACTCGGGGAAACATTTCAGGATGGGTTTCATGACAATGCCGGCCCCTCAGGACCGGCTGCCACCCCCCAGCCAGGGCTTTGCTGTCCGATCCCAGTCCCTCCACTCAGTGGGCGGAGGAGACGATGACTCCAACCACACCCGAAAACAACCGCCACCAAAACCCAAGAGAGACCCAAACACCAAACTAAGCAGCAGCTCCGAGACAGTGGATGGAGGGTCTGAAATTAGCAAGAGAGACCACCAAGAATCCAAAGATACATTAGAGCAGGCAGAGGGTAAGAACAGCTCGGAGCCTGAAATTTCAAAGTGTAAATCAACATTTTCAGTGCTTTGGAACTTGAAACATCATCAGTCACAGATCGAGTCAAGATCAAGTACCTCAAAAATTGGCTCAAATACCTGAAATGTTTTTGTTCCATTTCTTAAGGAGCTGACTGTATGGTATCTTTGTATCTATGAATGCACTACAGGCCAACTCCTAAATGCATGCTGTATATACAATGTGCTCCAAAAATTATGGAAGGTTACATTACATTTCGTTATAGTCAGGGAGAAAAACATCAAAGCAAAGTGCTATTAAAAAGTGTTTCTGTTTCATGAGATGTAAGAACAAGAGAGCAGAAAAGTTTTTTTTTTTTTTTTTTTTTCTGCAAAGGAAGATGCGGAAGATTTCTGTTTTCAGCAGTTTTTTTAAATAGTAAAGTAAGGCGGCTGAGCGTGCAGAGTTTGGAAGCTCATTCCACCATCGTGGGATCACTAAGTTGAGAGTTTTCCTTGGTGTCTACTGTGTGGTGCGGGAACCACCATACGTCGTTCACTGGCCGAGCGCAGGGGACAAGAGGGGGTGTAGACCTGAATGATTGAGTTGAGGTAAGTTGGAGCTGTAGAGTTGACCACTCTGTAGGCAAGAGACAGTGCTTTGAACTTGATCCTTGCAGCCACAGGAACTCAATGCAAAGATCTGAAGAGCGGTGTGACATGAGACCTTTTTGCTTGATTGAAAATGAGGTGTACTGCCACATTTTGGATCATGGAGGGGTTTGGTCGTGGATGTTGGTAACCCCATCAGCAGTCTATTGCAGTAGTCAAGACAAGATAAGATCAACGCCTGTACAATGAGTTGCGTCGTGTACTCTGACAGATAGGGTTAGGGTTAGATCTTTCTGATATTGTCGAAGTCATATCTACATGACCTAGAGTCTAAGGCGATGTGTTCTGTGTTGGTCACCGATGATGACCCCTAGATTTCGGGCCGTCTTAGCGGGGACAATCACCACAGATCCAATGTTGATGCTGATGTTGTGTTGTGTCGAACGTCTGGCAGGGAAGACTAGAAATTCAGTCTTGGAGTTCTACACTCATCACTCCTAAAAAAAGTGTGTTACACACAGGTGTTTGTATTCCAAATGTAATAATCCTGCTATGCTGTAGTCGGTAGCCTAGATATAGACTCCCAGGTATAGAGTCCAAACTTGGAGTACTCCTGGCATCTTACAATGTTGCAGCAGGAATTTATCTAGGACGTAATGCTTATTCAGTGTTTTCAGGTCTAACACCATGATTTCTCTGTCTACAGCACGATGCCACCTCTACACTGATGACAACAAGAAGATGCCGCCACCAAAACCCAAGCGGAACCCAAACACTCAGCTTAGCACCTCCTTTGATGAGTCTTACATCCGTAACCATGGCAACAAGAAGTCTTCCTTGCGATGGGACAAGTCATCATCTCAGAGTCAGAGTCCGGCATCCAGAGATACCGATGATGAGGAGCCAGTCTACATTGAGATGGTGGGAAACATCCTGCGAGAGTTGAAAGGTCAGGAAGCCATAGATGATGATCAGAGCGAGGCCGTATACGAGGAGATGAAGTACCCAATGTTGGAGGACTTCTTGCAGGATGCTCAGTCTGCCATCATGGATCCTGAAGCCTGGGCATCCCGCGGATCACTCTGTGACATCCCTCCTCCTTTCCCCAATCTCCTGACTCATCGCCCGCCACTGCTCGTTTTCCCTCCCGCACCCGCCCAGTGCTCCCCCAACTCTGACGAGTCTCCCCTCACCCCTTTAGATGTCACCCGGCTACCTATGTTAGAAAATGCTTCTTACAGCAAATCTGGTTGTGTCGAACACCCTCAGAGTGTCACCCACCATCGCAAAGAACGAGACAGGGACCGGGACAGGGACCGGGACAGGGACCGGGACAGGGACCTGCCCTCCAACCATACTATCACCCTGTCCGGCCGCTCATCAGCTCCACCTCTCCCCTCCAACCTCTACAAGTCATCGGGTGCGGCTCATGGTGGTCATGGTTACCCCCGCAGCCAATCAGCATGCCCATCTCCAGTTAGCATGGGGCGTGCTCTGACTCCTCTGAGCCTGAAGAGGCCGCCACCATACGATGTCCTTATGGCTGGAGGAAGCATGCCTCGCTCTTCGTCTTCATCCTCATCATCCTCACACAGGGCAGGGGAAATTGGGGCTAAAATCAGTAGCTCCTCATCCACCCATGGATCCATGCAGAACGTGTCAACAAGGTCACAGACCCCAACAAGCCCACTGGATGAACTCAACAGCCTGTTAGCCTCAGGGAGACAGGTGACAAAAAGAGGCTCAGGAGGCAAAAAAAGCAAAGAGGCTGAAGGTGAGGACGTCACCGAGCACTACAACAACAACCTTAGTACTACCTCAGTTTTATGGTATTTTATCAGGCAGAAAGAGGAGCAGGGACAGAGTTGTACTAGGGCTGAGCGTAGGATGGTCTTGCCCTACTGGAGGTAGGTCACAGTCCAATTTAGCAGATGAGGGCAGACAAAATGAGACAGGGACATTCAGGCACATCCAGACACACAAACATGCACAAGTTAAACAACCAAAAGTGGTTTGCAAATGGCAGCAGCAAAGTCTGGAATGTGGGAGACAGATACTGAAGACACAAACATCCAGTCCAAAGGGAATATGAAGGTAAGGGTCCAAAGCACTGACAAATGGAGAGCAAACAGATAGACACTAAAGACTAGAAAGCTGCATTGATTGTTTCTCTAATCAAGCTGGCAACTAAATTGGAGAAGCTCTTGATATGTACTTGGGTAAGTATATGGTAAATTCATATTCAAATGAATAGAAAACACACATGAAGAATTAAACAATGGTGTACGCATGGACCAGGGGAAGGAAAGCTATGTTCCCATGCACAGCAAACTAACAAGCTCCTCTAAACTTGGTTTCTGTTTCTTTGATGAAACAACAGTTACTAAAATAATCTTAACAAAAGCCCCTTAGGCCCCTTTTAGCAGTTTAAACCATGTCACTGTTTGTGTAAAGGAGGTTGTCAGGATCATGAACTAAGCTGCAGTAATTTCTGCAGTGAGATCATGGTGCAGAGACCAAGTGACCATGTAGAGAGATTAGGCTCAATACTGTTGAGGTTAGCAGTGCATCTGCACCTAAAAGAGAAGACAGGTGGTTTCAAAGAGGAGTAGAGGAGGCTTAAACTAAAAGAATGCTCATCAAACGGGGGAAGTACAATTCAATTCAATTCAGTTTTATTTGTATAGCGCCAATTTACAACAGAAGTTATCTCAAGGCACTTTACAGTGTAAGGTTTAAGACCTTACAGAAAATATTTATACAAAAATTTTAGAATTTTAAAATTATAGAGGAAAACCCAACAATCCCATTTGAGCAAGCTTTAGGCAACAGTGGAGAGGAAAAACTCCCTTTAGAGGAAGAAACCTCCAGCAGAACCAGGCTCATAGTGGGCGGCCATCTGCCTCGACCGGTTGGGGTGAGTGGAAAGAGAAGAGAGGAAAGAACAGCAGGCAACAAAAACAACAACAAGCAGTAAGAACATTGGGCAGGTCAACTGGATTCTGGAGATGTACAGCTCCAGGCCGAGGATACCTGCAGAAAAGTACAGAGAGAGGGAGACAGAGAGGAGGAAACACAACTACAGGAGACAGAAGACACAAAGTTAATCACATGCAATGGTGGCATTTGCATTGATACAGGAGAAAGGAGAGAGGAGAGGAGCTCAGTGTATCAGTAGAGGTCCCCCAGCAGACTAAGCTATATCAGCAGAACTTAGAGATGGTTCAGAGTCACCTGATCCATCTCTAACTATAAGCTTTATAAAAAAGGAAAGTTTGAAGTCTAGTCTTAAATGTCCAGAGGGTGTCTGCCTCCTGAACCTGAACTGGGAGCTGGTTCCACAGGAGAGGAGCTTAGTAGCTAAAGGTTCTGCCTCCCATTCTACATTTGGAAACTCTAGGAACCACAAGTAAACCTGCAGCCTGAGAACGGAGAGTTCTGCTTGGAACATATGGAACTATGAGTTCTTTAAGATAAGATGGAGCCTGATTATTAAGGGATTTATAAGTGAGGAAAAGAATTTTAAATTCACTTCTGGATTTTACAGGGAGCCAATGGAGAGAAGCTAACGTAGGAGAAATATGATCTCTCTTGCTAATTCCAGTCAGAACTCTGGCTGCAGCATTTTGGATTAACGGGAGGTTTTTTAATGAGTTATTGGGACAAACTATTAATAATGAATTACAATAGTCCAGTCTGGAAGTAACAAATGCATGGACTAGTTTTTCAGCATCACTTTGGGACAGGATGCTCCTATTTTTAGCAACGTTTCTCAGGTGAAAAAAGACAGTTCTAGAGATTTCTTTGATGTATGAAGTGAAGGAGATAATCTGATCAAAGATAACTCCGAGATTTCTTACAGTATTACTTGAGGCCGGTACTAAGTCATCATCAGAATGTGAACGTAGTCTACAATACCACACTCAAACAACACAGTCCTGACCTCCCTTAACAGGCTCTCACATATATGCAGCGTGGAGAGAAGGCAGTACCAGTGGTCATTGACTAGGCTTTCCAGGTACACAAAAAAAAGGACCAACCCTCTCAAGACCTTCAAGGAGGAAAAATGTGTGAATACTGGTCACAACCCTTATCTCACACCTGGTCCTTTCTCCAAAACATTTGTTAGGCCATAAGATCTGTGTGTTCAACCCTTCCTGTACATCCTGCAAACATTCATCTGTCAGTATAACAACAAACCCTGCAGTGGTTGGTTAGCTCTACATTCACACTGATTTGAATACAGGTAGAGGGATTTTTCCTTTTCTACCACATAAACATTAACTCACTGATAACTTTTCGAGTGCTATATATTATAATTTGGCTTGGTGTACCACTGTGTCTCTTCTGTTTTTGTTGTGTCTCAATAGGAGACTGTAGGTCTCTGCCCAGACATGACAGTAAAGACAGAGATGGACAATCCAGTCCAGCTACCAGCAGAAAGGGGAGGTCATCAGTCAGTCCCACCATGATGTTTACTGGAGGAGGTGAGTAATGCAACACCAATGCTGTAGGCACATAGAGGAGGAGGTCATGTTCATATGTGACATGTTCAGGTGACCAACAGTTGAGCTACAGGTGTGGTCTCTCTCTCTCGTTTATCTGTAGAGTCAAAGTCTACCTGTAAACTTGGCCGTTCAGCCTCAACTTCGGGAGTTCCTCCACAGGTGACGCCACAGCATCACCTGCATGAGATGCATCACCCTGCCCTCAGCCAGGTACAGCATCAACTGTCCCTGTCTACTGTCAGTCTGTCTGTCATAACGCATATTGAGATAAAAAGAAGCAGTTTTATTACAAGCAGAAAAATAAATAGAGACTTTGTATTTCACACAGGATTCACCTTCACTGAACCGAAAGTAAAACATTTTACAGAAGGACAGAAGCTTCAATCCATCAGCTGATTGACACCTGAACTGTTAACATGTAAACAAACATAAAACGTGAACATGTTCAAAACGTGTTTTTACTTCAATCAAAAATGCTTTCTGTAATTCTTTGTAAAATATGTTTAAATTAAATGTATTTTACATTAATCTGTACTTACATATGTAACAGTAATACTTTAGTACTAATGTGAACTGAATTTCATTATTGATACTAACTTTAAACTAATGTTAAACTAACAATAAACTAACATTAAACTAACACTGGTAGAAGTCATGCTGAAGCACTTTAAAGCATTAAATATTATTAAGAGATCATCATCATCTATAAAATAAAAACTATGATCTCACTAAAACGCTATAACCTAATCTAATTAACCAGTTTAACTCTTTCCATTTTAAGTGCCCCTCCCCCATTAAAGCCCCAATGATTCCTGTTCATTACTCTGCAAAACAGTTGTGATCACTGTACATCTGTATTTTTTCATCTTTACATTTTTATCCTCATTGACAGCTGTTGAAATAACTTGTATTTATGTTCTTGTGTTTTTCTTTTTTCCTCTCTGTCTGAGCAGAGAGCAGCTGTAACAAGTCCAAGCGAACTTGATTCTTGAGCTTTTAAGTTTAACCTTGCTCAAAGTATAAAGACCTAAAGTCCTAACAACATGTACAATCAAGCCTTTGTTCCCCCTATCTTAAGTTATTTAATACAATCTCTCATCTAGAAACACTTTAATCTGTGTCTCTACAAAAACATCAGCACCCACTACAACAGTGGTGAAATTAAACAATGCTGCAGCTGTGCTGTACACAAAAAACACAAATCCTTCTAAAGTCAAAAGGCCTTCTTACCTTGCCTGTTCAAAGTAAATATTTCAACAACACATGTGAGTTTGAATGTTCAGGAGAAAATGTCTGAATCCAAGATGGAGCTTTCTAATTTCTGCAGCGGAGGCTGTAAAATTCTGCCAACTCTCTGAGGAAGGGGTTGCTGTTTTAGGATTTGTTACTTCCCCCACCATACCTGTTCCTCCTAGGAGACTCTCTGAGAACCAAGTATTTGGATAAAAGCAGCAGAAGAAAGTGATCTGGCTCTTTGGTAATGTAGTCCAACATGGAGTGTGTTAAAAAGTTTAACCTTGCTCCACCCCTTTAAGAGTCTCCTTATTGCTCAAGCGAACATCTTATCATCTGAATACGTTACTTTACACACAGCAGCTTTGCTTGAATCGAGTTGTAAATATGTAAAATCTCATTAATACTGCAATTTGGGTATTCTATATAATTCTGTCAAGTCTCAACCTTTGTAAAGTGTTTTTGGATGATTTGTGTTGTGAATTGGTGTCGTGGAGCATGAATATGCATAGCAACAAAAACACAGCAGAACGCGTTGCAAGCTCAAAGTAACTAATAAAACTAGTAAGTCAAAAACCAGAGCAAAACCAAAAAAAAAATAACAACAGAAAATCACTGCTATAAGGGCAGGCAAGACTTACAAAGGCAGAGGTACACTGTCCTTTGCACAGCAGTGTGGGAACTGACACTCTGGCAGGTGAATACTGAATAAAGGAAGATAGCAGGTAGGGGCAATGAGGGGGGATTTTGGAAAGCTGAAACAGGGAGGATAAGGCTAGGACAGGAAGTGCAGAGCGGGATTGTGAAGAGAGACTCGTTCAAGATTAACTGTTCCTGGAATCAGACGTGAGCAGTATGTTGATAAAGATTCTCAGTCATCCAGGTGAAGTTCTCTGGAAGTTGAGTCCTGGTAACTGGACTTCCTCCTTGTTAGGTTGAAACATTTCACTACTCATCAAGTAGCTGCTTCAGTCTGAAGGTAGTTGGTTAGAGACACTAATTTATGCTCCAGGTTGGTTTCACTCCACCCCTGGACTATAAGGATTCGGTAGGTGAAACAATGGGAGGGACGGATGTGAAGGATGTAATAGTCACACCTCTGCCCACCACTCTTATCCCTAAAGTGGGTCGTTAGGTGTCCAACCTGGTGCAGGTGTGAATTGGTCCTGATCTTTCTGTGGATGGATGAAAGGGCAGCATGATAAATAGAAGGCAGGTTGTGTCTAAGGTCTCCACCTCTGTTGAGTGAGGGGGTGTTGATTTGCACAAGCAAGTCAGACAGAAAGCTACTATCACCGGCGATCAATTCTGCACAGAACTTGCTCAACTCAAACAAGCCCATGGACATAACCTTCAGCGTTAAATCCGTCCCGATGCTTTTACACATATAAACCATGCAGCCTCTGATTAGCTCACTGAGTCTTAGACTCATGGGAAATATTGTTTGTTAAAAGCGCCCCCAAACAAAAACTGAATGTAGCCTGAATAACCAAGAATATCCCCTTTTCTAAATGTCTAAAGAACAAAAAGACTCTCCTGAGTTGGACTACAGGTTTTACTCCTGCTCTCCACAGCTCTGTCTCATTAAACGTTAAACCAGCTGCATGACTCTTAGGACAGACATTAGGTTTTATGAATAATTCACTCACATTTAAAAGACCTTCTTGATTGTTTTTTACTTTTTAAATGAAAATTACACTTTTGTCCTGAGAATTGTTGGTTTGTTCTCTGTTTGGTCATTGACATGTTAAAACATTTTCTGTAAATGCTTGTCCATTAAGTTCTCACAGTAAAATATTCAGTTTTCACAAAATTCAGAGTTGAAACATCAAACCAAAACTTTAGTGTGAAAACTCTCAAAAATAATGTTTTTTATGATGATTAAAACAAATCAGACACTGAAGATGGTCTGAAAGTTAAAGGGCAGCTGCCTGAAGTGTTGTCATTCATACACAGCTGTAATCATCATTTAAATGTTCAAGTCATTGTGAAGCAGGAATCGTACTGGCAAAAATAAACTTTAGTCTCACCTCGCATCTCTGTGTCTGTCTGTGTACCTGTCTATATCCATCTGTCTGTCTCACCTTGACATGTTGATGTTGAGCTGCTGTCCGTCTCCAGATGCCGTGGCTCTGCGGAGACTCCACCATGTTGGAGATGATTGAGAAGAAACGAGTTTTGTGTCGAGAAATCAAAGCTCGTCAGCGTCCGGAGAAGAATCTGTGTAAACAGGACAGTATGCCCATCCTTCCCAGCTGGAAGAGGAAACAGCCTCCACCATATTCAGCCCCGCCCACCGCCCCTGTGCCCGGACAGTCCACGGTGTTCTGGGACACTGCCATCTGAAACACAGACCAGAGACCATGACGATAACGATCATGAAGCACCTCCTTGATGACAAAAAATGAAATGGATGATTTCCAGATAAGTTTTGATTGACAGTATATTTTGACTGTTTTCTGATGTCAATCAGCTGTAGAGTTAATAAAGTTTTATCAAAGTCACAAAATTCCTATTAACTTACTCACACATCAATAATCTATTAAAATAGTTAAATTAACATTCACAAATGAATGAATTTTGATGTAGTTTACCAGCTTCTTAAATCCTCATTCACATCATGTCATGTGAATCTAGGTTAAACTCAAAACAAAAATAATTCATATCAAACCGAAGCCGAGAAATAAACCAAATATCCACAAAATAGTTCACTAAACGACTGCAGATAATCGACAAATGCACTAATGATGAAGAGCTATGTATGTGAGGATATTTACGGATGTTTAAACGTGTTATTTGAAACAGAAACTGTGTAAACAGTTTTACACGTAAAGTGATCTCAGATATTGAGAAAGTGTCACAAAAATCAGAAAAAATCAACTGGTGAATGTTTTAATCTTTGATTTGAAACTTTTACGAGTCTAAAAAATGTTTCATTCAGGTTTATATAGAGCACAAGAAAATCACTAAAACCTGTCATCTTTGCACACCTGCTGTCCAATCAGAGTGCAAGGAGGCATGGTCATACAGGTGTAGCAGGTGTTGTCTTTGTATTTGTTATTTTTCTATCTGACAGCTGTAAAAAATGTTGTTTTTTTAAAGTCTGACAGTTGTGTAGCAGAACGCTGTAAAACAGAAAAAATATTTATAAAATCTAGTGTGTGAAAAAAGACATAAATCTATCGTCATTGAAGTGTTTTTATATTCCAAGAGAATCTGTCACGTTTGTCTGTGTGTGGAGGAAAACGTGATTTTTTTTATATTAAAAAATAATGATGATGATAAGGATCTATTTTAAAAAGAGAATATTTTGATGTGTTGTTGCTTGATTTGATCTCATCCAGTGTTCATACAGACCAGCTTGACTCCCTTCCCGCAACTTTGGCTTAACTCTACAATACATCTGGTTTAACTGTAAAAATCCAACTCCAACAATCGATAACACTAGTCAGACTTTTTGACATGAACTTTTCTTCAACAGAAAAGATCAGAGACCAAAACAACAAGGCAACAGGAAGTCCCAGAAACACTCACATCAGTTAGCTTCAGCTGGTTCTTCGTCTCCAGTAAATGTTTCTTTATTCATCTTCTGTCTCATCTGTGCAGAGGTGATTTAAAGAATCTTCACTTTCCATGTTACCAGTTGTTTGTGTTGCTTAATATTCAACAATGAAATGCTAAATGTTCATATTGTCACAGATTGTCTGTAATGTTTGTGGACAGCTGAAACATAATCTGAAGATTTTCAGACTCTGACAAAGGAAAATCATATTTTTAGCAGAATTAAGCTTATTTGTGAAAAAAAGAATCAACTCCAAATATTCCACATTAAACCAAAAGTAAAAATCGTTTCTACTAAATGTTGTGTTATTCTTCATGAGATCATGAGAGGTGTTTCCCATCATGGCCTGCAGTATATCCTTGTCAGAAAACTGAAAGTTGTTGTGCGATTGATTCTGATGAGCTATGTCATGTATACACACATTGTGTGTCATATTGGTCATTTCTGATCAAAATGCAAACAGTGGGGAACTCAAATGTGAACAAACGTTTCTAAAACTTTCTAAATTTCTAAACATTTAGTCAGCACAAACATACCTTTAAATGTAGTAAACTGTTAAACGTATTGCCCAGACTATCGATGATAAATCTTAGGTTGATTCACCACCTGAAAAAAACATCACAATGACTATTGCGCACAGAAATCACCAAAAGCAATTACATGTAGTAATTTTATCCAAACTGTCTTGTAGTAAAGAACAAAGCAGAAACAAACCTCAGTCAGGGAGTAGATGGTGTCACAACCACGTTTTCTGTTCAACTGAGCTGTGATCAGACAAGTGTGAACACACCACAACAGATAATATATGAATAAAACAGAATACTGTAGTCCAGGTTTGATCGTTCAGGACTGTGGCTCTGATGATGTTAAAATCACTTGGATTGAATGATTGTAGACTCCTTTGCTGTCCAGCAGGATCCAACAGCGATGTTGGTCTTCATTCATTTTTAATGTTTTAATTTTAAACACAGATGAAGTGGGTGAAGTCATGTTTGATGAAAAATAAATGTTTCAAGAAGAAAATAAAAATTAAATTCAAGTAATTCAACAATCGATGAGTTTGTGTCATCATGGTTTTGGGGTTGGAAAATGGAATTCTGTCACTGTGCTCTACAGAGTCTAGCTACCTTACATTAAGGGCCCTGGGGTGTATAGTGTCCAGTTTGTGGATCCAGACCCTCTCAGCTCTATGGCTTTCTCTCACGAACGGCTGTGGTTCAGAGACTACCAATCGAAGATACTGAACCCCAAGTTGCCCCGATGTGTCAGATCAGTCATGAGAAGCAATGTAAAAGCACTTTGACTATCAGCTAGGTAGAAAAGCCCTGTATAAGCAAGAACATTTACCACAGTGGATTCAACTGTGTGCCATCCAGTCAGAAAGTGTCGTATAAATGAATAAATCTTCAAGACACTGAACATCGCCCGGAGTTCCGCGAAATCCATCATCAAGAAATGATAGGAATATGGCACATGTCTAAATCTGCCTACAACAGACCGTCCACACAAACTGAGTGACCGAGCATGTTAAATCACAAACTGAGTTCAACAATAGGCATGTGAAAGACTCCATGGTCCAGTGGAAGAGGGTTCTTTGGCCTGATGAGCCCAAAATGGTGCTTTTTGTTCATCCAGTTTGAGTGTGGCTGAGGACTTTTGCTGTATGTGACAGGGCACTCTCTCCTCCCTGACATTTTTGGTGCTGGAGCAATTTAGGACTTAAGAAACAGAAAACCAAGAAGTGGCTGAACTGGTATCATCTGGATCAACTGGTAGAGTAGTCATTCACAGACCACAGAGTTGGTATTTTAATTTTTGGTTCCTTCTGGTGAGATGACATTAATCTCCACAAGGAGTATTTTGCTGTATCAAAAAAACAAAACAAAAAAACACCGACCCTGCTATCCCTGAACCACAGTTGCCTAAAACAAAACAAAATCCACATCATCACAACCAACCAATATACCAACAATGGGTCAGCAGTAAGTGAGTTGGCATCAGTAGTGGGAGTATGTATTTGTGTTCAGTCTCTTGTGATCTCTGTGAACTCTAAATCTGTTATTTTTACTCAAGTTATGCATCTCAGTTTCTGTGGACCCAGACAGACATTTAAATCTGACATTAAGATGGTCAACTCCTTCAGTTAGTAGAACTGACCCACACCAACATGTTTCTAAGTGATTTTACCAACTTTCTGGAGCCGGTCAGTTGACTGCTGTGCCACTGACACCCTACGGGGGATGTTGTAATAAAAGAAAACCAGGGAGATAAGAACAAACAGGAATTCACTATTAGACTCCATTGGTTTTACCCAAAATGTAAATAAACCCACTCACTGTTTTAATCACACCCTTGATCTTATTCTGACATATGGTGTGGAAGTTGATCAGTTAATAGTTTTTCCCCAAAACCCTCTTTTATCTGACCATTTCTTAATTACATTTGAATTTACAGTACCAGACTTTACTAAACCTACAGATAAGATTCACTACAGTAGATGTTTATGTGAAAATGCTGTTGACAAATTTAAGGAACTGATTCCATCTTTTATTTCAGAGCCATGTACCAACACAGAGGAAGGCAGTTATTTCAATGTTACTCCAGCACAAGTGGACTATCTTGTTAATAGTACTGGTGCTTCACTTGGAACAATACTTGATACTGTTGCTCCTCTGAAAAAGAAACTAGTGAGTCAGAGGAAGTTAGTTCCATGGTACAATTCACAAATCCGTAGCTTAAAGCAGAAATCACGTAAGCTGGAAAGGAGGTGGCGTTCCACCAATTTAGATGAATATTGCCTAGCCTGGAAAGATAGTTTAATAATATATAAAAAAGCCCTGCGTAAAGCTAGAACTTCATATTACTCCTCATTAATAGAGGCAAATAAGAACAACCCTAGGTTTCTTTTCAGCACTGTGGCCAGGCTGACAAAGAGTCATAGCTCGGTTGACCCTAGTATTCCCTCAACTCTCAGCAGCAATGACTTCATGAATTTCTTTACAAATAAAATCATAACTATTAGAGAAAAAATTGATCAGATCATCCCTGCATATAGCATGGATTGTACAACAACTCTAGATCCACGCTCGTACTTAGACTGCTTCCTCCCTGTAGATCATTCTGAATTAATTTCAGTAATTAATTCCTCTAAACCATCAACATGTCTCTTAGATCCCATCCCGACTAGACTCCTCAAGGATGTCTTACCTTTGATCAGCACGTCCATATTAGATCAGATCAATCTGTCTTTACAAATAGGCTACGTACCACAGGCTTTTAAGGTTGCTGTAGTCAAGCCCCTACTCTGGACTCAGGGGTCTTAGCGAATTATAGACCAATATCCAATCTGCCCTTTATCTCTAAAATCCTTGAAAAGATAGTTTCTAAGCAATTGTACGACCACCTGCGTAGCAATAACTTGTATGAAGATTTCCAGTCAGGATTTAGAGTACATCATAGTACAGAAACAGCACTGGTAAAGGTCACTAATGATCTTCTATTAGCATCAGACAATGGACTACTCTCTATACTCATCTTGTTAGATCTTAGTGCTGCATTCGACTCTATAGATCACAACATTTTATTACACAGACTGGAACATGTCATTGGAATCAACGGAACAGCACTAGAGTGGTTTAAATCGTATCTATCGGATAGATTTCAGTTTGTACACGTTAATGATGAGTCTTCCATGCACAGCAAAGTCAGCTATGGAGTTCCACAGGGATCTGTGCTTGGACCGATTCTTTTCACTTTATATATGTCCCCTTTAGGCAATATTATTAGGAAACACTCTATAAATTTCCATTGTTATGCAGATGATACCCAGCTATATTTATCTATGAAACCAGGAGAAACTAATCAATTAGTCCAACTTCAGGAATGCTTAAAAGACATAAAGACCTGGATGTCCTCCAATTTCCTTCTCCTAAATCCGGACAAGACAGAGGTTATACTGTTTGGGCCTAAAAATCTCAGAGACACTATGTCTAAACACATCCTCACCATTGATGACTTAGTTCTGGCCTCAAGTAATACTGTAAGAAACCTCGGAGTTATCTTTGATCAGGATATCTCCTTCACTTCATACATAAAAGAAATCTCTAGAACTGCCTTTTTTCACCTAAGAAACATTGCTAAAATTAGGAGCATCCTGTCCCAAAGTGATGCTGAAAAACTAGTCCATGCATTTGTTACTTCCAGACTGGACTATTGTAATTCATTATTAATAGGATGTCCCAATAACTCATTAAAGAGCCTCCAGTTAATCCAAAATGCTGCAGCCAGAGTTCTGACTGGAATTAGCAAGAGAGATCATATTTCTCCTACGTTAGCTTCTCTCCATTGGCTCCCTGTTAAATCCAGAATTGAATTTAAAATTCTTCTCCTAACTTATAAATCCCTTAATAATCAGGCTCCATCTTATCTTAAAGACCTCATAGTTCCTTATCTTCCAAGCAGAACTCTCCGTTCTCAGACTGCAGGTTTACTTGTGGTTCCTAGAGTTTCCAAATGTAGAATGGGAGGCAGAGCCTTTAGCTACCAAGCCCCTCTCCTGTGGAACCAGCTCCCAGTTCAGGTTCGGGAGGCAGACACCCTCTCTACATTTAAGACTAGACTTAAAACTTTCCTTTTTTATAAAGCTTATAGTTAGAGATGGATCAGGTGACTCTGAACCATCTCTTAGTTATGCTGATATAGGTTATTCTGCTGGGGGACCTCTACTGATAAACTGAGCTCCTCTCCTCTCTCCTTTCTTCTGTATCAATGCAAATGCCACCATTGCATGTCATTAACTTTGTGTCTTCTATCTCTTTTAGTTGTGTTTCCTCCTCTCTGTCTCCCTCTCTCTGTACTTTTCTGCAGGTATCCTCGGCCTGGAGCTGTACATCTCCAGAATCCAGTTAATCTGCCCAATGTTCTTGATGCTTGTTGTTGTCTTTATTGCCTGCTGTTCTTTTCTCTCTTCTCTTTCCACTCACCCCAACCGGTCAAGGCAGATGGCCGCCCACTATGAGCCTGGTTCTGCTGGAGGTTTCTTCCTCTAAAGGGAGTTTTTCCTCTCCACTGTTGCCTAAAGCTTGCTCAAATGGGATTGTTGGGTTTTCTCTATAATTTTTTGTATAAATATTTTCTGTAAGGTCTTAAACCTTACACTGTAAAGTGCCTTGAGATAACTTCTGTTGTAAATTGGCGCTATACAAATAAAATTGAATTGAATTGAATTGAATACGGCGGTGGTTGCAGGTGTCGATGATTTGCGCCCCAGCCAGCCCTAGCTAGCCACAGCTGTGCAGGCGTTTCAGTTTAGCCATCTACTCATCAAGTGTATATATACTAGTTTCTGTTCATCCCCTAGTTGCTAGTGTGTCCTCCCTACTACCGTGTCCTGGTTCGTGTGCTTGCTCGTCTCACTCCTGTTCCCGACATCTTTTGTTGGTTCGTGTAAGTAGTTTGAGAGTTTTGGTTTGTTACCGTTAGATTAGATTAAGCTCAATTTTGTTTCTCTAGCTGATTTGTAGTTGCCTGCTATGTGCAGTGTTCTTGATTTAAGTTTTTTTTAGTTTCCTGACTAGCTCAGTGATTTTTTTCTTCTCCCTTGTTTTCCTATTAGTTTAACGTTACTTCTCCTGCACTTTGCAGTAATGTTTTTTCTTAGCCATTCTTAGTGAATGCTTCCGTTATTTGTTGCTTTACGTATTTGCCTGAAGTTGTGATTTATTGTTTATTGTTCTTGGTAAGAAATTTGTGTAATCATGCAAGATCATCCTTGTGTCTTTGTTAGTGGGTTCTCCGGTTTGCCATTTTGTTACACTTATTTAATGTAATGAGATTTGCATTCAGTCATTTGTCAGACACTTTCATAGTGACTAACAAGTGAGGTCCACGGCACAATTGTGCAGTTAGGCAACTGAGCGTGCAGGGATGGGCAGGTTGTTCCAACATCATGGAACCATCGAGCTCAAAAGTTTTTAATTCAATTGCAATTCAGTTTTGTCTGGCGCCAAATCACAACAGAGGTCATCTCAAGGCACTTTACAGTGTAAGGTTTAAGACCTTACAAATAAAACTGTATACAGAATTATAAAGAAAACCCTTTAACAGAAGAAACCTCCAGCACAACCAGGCTCAAAGTGGGCGGTCATCTGCCTTGAGTGGTTGGGTTCAAGAGGCACACACAATATGTTTAGTAGTTTTACTAATTACCTTGTATTTCTGTTGTGCTAGAGTATTTGGGCCTGTTTCATCGATAGACACTAGCTTGAGAGACATTAAAATGACAGAGATATGTGTATTCAAACGTTTATGACCCTTTATTTGTTGGTAGTTTTCATAGTATCTGATGAAGAAAGAGAGAGGACGAGAAAATAAACTCATACACCTGTATAATGCATGGCCAGTCTTTGGACCAGTGTAGGTATACTAATAGAAGATCATTAGTGACCCCAAGCAGTGCTGTTTCTGTACCATGATGTACTCTAAATCCTGACTTGAAATCTTCATACAAGTTATTCCTGTGCAGGTGGCAGGTTCAGCAAAATGTTTCCCAAAGTCTTGATGTGATGGTGAAGAAAAACTTCCCTATAGCTCTCATCACATTGTCCCTACAAATGGTAGAGCATTAGAGTTCTTCCTGTTCATTCTAAGGGGAGCATGAATGACTGAACCAGATTTTACTGTGTAGCAGTGGTGGACTCTGTTCAGCTTCTCCAAACGTCTTCCAAAAGATTTCCTCTTTTACAGATGTAAGTGATATGTCTCCAACAAACACCTAATTACAATGAGTTTTGTTTAGTTTGTAAGGTCCTGTGTAATTACAGAACTGTCAGCATGCAGAAAATGTGGATTTAACGTGTGAAACTGTAGTTATTTTTTACAAATTAACCAACTGTAAACAAGACAGAATTTCTCATCTTTCCAGTCAGTCCTTCAATACAACACATCAACAGAGGGTCCACAGTGATTGTTCCCACCAAGTCTGCCAGAAACCTGGGTTTCATCATTGATTATCAGCTGAGCTTTACTGACCACATCTCTGTCTTCACATCATGTAGATTTGCCCTTTTCAACATCAGAAAGATCAGACCCAACCTTTCAGACTATACAACACAACTCATTCTTCAGGCTCTGCTCATATCTCATCTGGTCTACTGCAGTGTCTTACTGACAGGGTAACCAGCCATCAAGTCTCACGTTGAATCAGTAAATAGGACATGTTACACCACTGTTCAGATCTCTGCACTGGCTTCCTGTAGCTGCTGCATCAGGTTCAAAGCCCTGACCCTAACCGACAAAGTGGTCAAGTCAACAGCACCGGTACCTGAACTCCCTCGTCCACTTCTGGCTTAGCAGCATCGTCAGTCCACAGAGAACATTATTCACTGAGAGAGTCATCGTGTGCAGCAGCTGTGTGTTTCAGTGAGAACAGTCTGACGTTTTCATGAACCCAAACCAGTTGCATGCCATAACCGCAAGAAGGAAAACATTAACTGATCAAACTCTGCTTTAAATTTGAATGTCTCATGATTTTTTTCCGTGGCCCCTTTCTACGTTTACGCATCAACAAAATAAGCAGCACACGTCACATGTCCAAATTTGACATCCAAATTTTCTATGTGCTACAATTTTATGTTTTACACAACTTTCTCTAAGTGCAGCATATAATCTAAAGGAACCACTGCACATGTTGATGATGACCCCCAGCAACACTGGCTCTGGTCTCATCAGCTTGAGTTATTTTCCTACTACAGACATAGTCTTTAAGATACTCAGGTTACAGTGAAGAAACGAAACCAGGAACTGTGTTCTACAAAGGCTGCAACTGTCAAAAATATCCATTCACCTGTAGACTGATTGTCTTTAGCCTGTATAGACGTATGACTGCAGCCAGTCGGAACCATCACATCAAGTAAAACCTGCAGTGTTCACACACTCTGGGCTGTTCTGTTTTAAGGCAGGTTTGAGAAATAGTGAACTGAAATCTGGTAGAAAATAACTTTGATGCCAGCAGATTTAAAATAAGGGACGGTGATGGCATGTGTTCTCAGTTCTCTGTAATTCAGGAGACTTAGAATCTGTCTGTCAATGTATAAAATCTGTCATTATCTCAACAGATATTTTAAATTAAATAATTTTTTGAGTTGAAAAACAAGCAAAAATTAGAGAAAAGTAAAGTTGGTGACAACAGGAATATTGATTTTTTTTTTTTTTTTTTTTTTTTTATTATTCCTCCAAACGTCTCGTGGCTTTTCACATGTAACGACACATTATGTGGTAAAACCAGCAGGCGGTGAAATAAATGTTCAGTTTCTCTCTCTGGTTCAATGTCACTTACTCCTTGTTGTTTAAGAGGGAAGAGACAGGACCTATCTGCAGGACCCAACATTTAAACTTCATCACTGACTCTGTACCTGCTACAGATGCACGTCCTCCATCACTCTGAGCTGCAACTGCTGCAGAGGTCTGACACCTGCTGGACACGTTAGAGTTTTCCTGCATTCAAACAGTCACTCACAACAGGTATTTAAGGGAGACACACCTGATGCTGCCATTTTCTCTTCTTTACTACAGTCAGAAGAGGAATCTGCCCCACTGACGGTTTTAGGGAAAAATGTGCTGCTGTTGCTCTGACTTTAGTCTCGCTGCACAGGTTGCACACACATAGTAGATGATGGTCGCTGTGAAGCATCTGATCACCGTCAGCTGTTAAGAATTCATTAAACTTCAGCCTGATGCAGTGTCTCAGTAAACTGTGAGAGGGCAGTTTGAATTCTCTGATAGTAAGAAACAAACACTGGAGAACATTAAAACAGATAAAAAGGTAAACAGGTGATTAACGCAGTTTTTATGTTCATCGTGACAACAGATCAAAGAGCAGGAGCTCATGTTTCACTCTGATCCTCTGTCGGACGCTCAACAACAACAACAACAACAACAACATGAACCCTGTGATGAAGAGGAGCTCCGAGCTTCTCATCGTCTTCTGACTGGTCAGAGTCTCTGTGGCCACCAGCTTTCACATGTCAGACCACAGGATGGCCTTACTGCCTTTCTCCACACTGGCCACATACGCTCCTGAAGGAGACCAGGAGACCGAGTTGATGGCAGAGCTGCAAACAGAAACAACAGGTTCAGGAAACGTCTGCTCTGTGAGCTGCTGAGGTTCTTCATCAAGCTGGTTCATTAACTTTGTCAGCGATTTGACATTTGTTAATGTTATTGATCTGATTGCTGGCATCAGTACAGTTCTTACTGGTGGTTTCGGTCCAGAGTTCTGTCCACTTTCCCAGTCAGGATGTTCCAGATATACAGAGCTCCATCAGCGGATCCTCCAGCCACATAGCTGCTGTCAGGACTGAAAACAGGCACACAATAAATACCCGAGACCTGAGGTATGATGATCTCAATCATGTACAAAACATTCCGTTTTAAGATACTATGAGTGGGTTGAACCCACCTGAAGGTGACTCTGGTCCAGTCGGCTCCACATTTGAAGCCCTGAGCGCTGAACACACAAACATTAGTAGGTTACATATGAACGACTCAATCTGAAGAACAAACATCAAAAGGTGTCCTGAGCACAGATCATCAGTGTTTCCCTCCAGTGTCTCCTGCAGAGAAAATACAGAATTCACACCATAGACAGTTTGAGCTTGGTGGATTTCAGCGCTGGAACCGACTCTCAAACATCTGTCAGCGACACTTAAGAATGACGCATCCCAACAGCTACCAGCAGAAGCAAGTCACCAGAGTCAGCGTTGCTTTAGGAGCAATGTACCCATCAGCAATGTTTTCGGATTACACACCTGAATGTCTGTCTGACAGTGTTTGTGCGCAGATCAATAATTTTGATGAGATCGTCTCTGGAACAGGTGAGTAGCTCCGTTCGGTCGTGGTTTAGGTCTAGAGACGTTATTCTGCCCAGCAGCTCCAGCTCCCGCACTATACTCTCCGCTCTGACAAAAAACAAGCCATGAAAAGAGAACAACACACAGAAACACACCATCAACAGAACGATCTCAGCATCACATTGTAAGACCAGAAGTTCAGTGAATCTGTGAACAGATAAATGTGTCATTTTGAAGTCATAGACCTCCAACTGTCTGTGCTAGAATTAAAACCCACTCACCGGATATCCCAGAATCTAACTTTCTTATCAAAGTGTCCGCTCATGACGCACTGCTCCGTACAGACGATATCGTTACAGCTGGAACCAGCAAACACAGTCTTCATACCTGCTCAGGTGACACAGCAGTCAACATATGAGTGAAAAAGAACACCATCTACTTTACTTTAAAAAGGTGGCAGTAAACATAATCAGTTTAGGATTAGAATTGAGACCCTGGCTTTTGACAAACAGACAGATCACATTATACATGTAAAATAATATTAATATACTGCCCGTCCAAAAAAAAAAAAAAAAAAGAAAGAGAAAGCAGTCACTCTAATATTGGACCACCTTTAGCTTTAAATACAGCACACATTCACTGTGGCATGGTTTCAATAAGCTTATACAAACATTTACTGTCGTCCAGTGTTGCATATTTTTCACCAACATCTTGTGTTGATGATAGGAGAGTCGCATCCCAAAGATTCTCAGTGGGGTTAAGGTCTAGACTCTCTGGTGGACAATCCATGTGTGAATGTTTTATGCTCCCTGAACCACTCTTTCACAGTTGAGCCTGATGAATCCTGACATTGTCATCTTGAAATGTGCCCCTTCTCCTCAGATGTTTTCTTTGTTTGATTCATGCCAATAATTTGATCCTTATGAAACAGATTAACATCTTTTCCACGACCACAGGATGTCTTCAGACATGGTTGTTTAAGAAATGAGAAGCTGCTCACTGCATCAGTTCGGATTCAATAACTTGCTGGCAGCTGAAACATAATCATCCATGCAGTAATTATCCAATAGGAGGCTCTTACCTATTTGCTTAGTTAAATCCAGGTGGTGAATTATTTTTGGACGGGCAGTGAATAAACCCAGAGACAATAATCACGTACAGACTTTGCTGCGGAGGTCCCACAGTTTGAGCGTCCTGTCGTAGCTGCCAGAAACAATTCGAGCATTGTCCAACAGGAAGCGAGCTGACAGCACCTTGCCACTGTGACCTGTCAAGGTGTGCTGGAAAAGACAAAAAAATTTACTTATTACTTACTTACTTACGAAACAATCTGAAAACTTTACCTGCTTATCTTCTTCTATCAGTAATTTAGGTGTTAATTCAGATCAGGAGATGTTATCTTATTTGGTAAAATGCTTTAAAGTCAGAAACGTTTTCTCTTGTGTGTGTTTGAGCATTGACACAGGACCCATGTGTTTTTGGTCTCAGTAAAAGAGTGAGATCAGTTCTCCAGCCCCGCCCCTCAGCCTGATGCTCCATGCTGACTGGTTCTGTTGGATGTCAATCACACTGAGCCAATGGACTCTCTGAACAGACTCAAACAGTGATGTCATTCCTGTCTGTTAGCAGCTGCTGGAACCACCATTGCAACACTAGCGCATGATGGGAGTGAGAGCAGGGGCTGCTGGGAGCCAAAGTCTCAGCTTGGGGGGGGGGGTCTGAGGTTCAGACCTTTTACATCACATCACTGACCAAGAGACAAGTCAATAATCAACAGTACTTACTGATGATTTGACAAAGAAGAAAATCCAGTCATAGAAAAACCCTGGTCTTTTAGTACATCATAGCTGAATTAATAAAATGCAGGAATCTGACCTGCAGCGTTTTTCAGCGATGTTACACGAAAATTTAATTTTTTTTCGTAGGAATGACGGGATCTGATTACTTCAGAAAAGTTTGTTTTAAGGCTGTACCCCAGCTTTACTACACACCCTAAACCTTCTCCTTTCTCCCTTTAAACAGTGACAACTAGCCCATCAAGAACTTGTAGAGTAGGATTTGTTCATTGGTGTCAGTATGAGCACAGTTCAAAGCTCAAGGCCTAATAAGAGAGCAGAGGAAGAAACAAGCTGAATAGGGAAGAGACAGTACAATCTCAGAAAGATGGTTTAACTTTAACTTTATAAATTTTTAAAGCTCAAATAATTGAGGACACATCTGAAACAAACTTGAAGAAAAAAAAGTCTGTCTCTCTGACAGTTAAATGGCTGAATCTAGCTGTGTTTAATGTTTTTAATACAAATTACTGACAATGAGCTGCTAAACTAAACCTACATGTGCGAAAATAAATTTCTTTAATGGGATGTTTTTATTTTTTTGTGACAAAGCTACAAATTCTGCTTTAACTTCTTATTTTTTGGTGATTCTTTTACACAGATAACCCAGTAACATCGAACACTAATAATAAAAAAAAAGAAAAGAATGATGAGCCATTCAATCGCATCCGTTCAAAGGTCTGCTACTCCCATCACTATTCAGCAGACTGGACAGAAGCACAAGTAACCAGGTTACAGTTAACTTTCTCCAGTAAGCTCATGTCTTAACTGTTCTGGTTTCTGTAATTGGAATAGAGGATTAGAGAAACCCAGAGAACTCAGATTACTCTGCCATATAAACGTGTAACCAGGCTTCTAATCAGATCATGTTCAGGAAAAAGACTAGCTGGATGTAGCTGGATGAAAGGACAGTTTACATGGAGAGATGCTGCCTCAATTTCAAATCAAGTCAAGGAAGTCAGAGCTTACCCTCAGTCTGTAGTCATCTACAGTCCAAATCCGACTGGCAAAGTCATTAGAGGCAGCCAGTAGGTACGACCCCTGGAAACACAGACACTCAACGTTACACCTAGCCCTAACTCATAAAACTAAATAAATCCACAGACAGAAGAAGAAGACGAAGAAGAAGACAAAGAAGAAGACAAAGAAGAAGAAGAAGAAGAAGAAGAAGAAGAAGAAGAAGAAAATAAAATAAAAAAATAAGAAGATAGTGAAATCAGGCTCCAGCGTTGATGCGTGCCGACTTACAGCACTGTCGAAGTCAATGCTGGTAATTCCTGCGTTACTGCCAGTCAGAGCTCCTTTAGGTTCACAACGACCTGCATCAGTAATCCAAGGTTAGAGTAGAAAACAGTTGAGACATGAGGACACAGCTCATTTTATTAACCATGAGGACGGAACTGACCAAAACAGGGAGATAGTCAGCTCATGAACTAAAAACTTTTATGTTTTGTTATTCCAGAAACCACCTGTTCAGGTTCCACTGGTTCTGCTCTGCATGACTCTCTAAAATCTAATCAGGAGGATCTGGCTAACCTGCCACTGCTGTTCCTCACCTGCGATTACCTCCCACAGCTTCACCCTGCGGTCCATCCCACCTGTAGCCAGGAGACGAGAACCAGGGCTGAAGCGGACAGCATTCACCTCCCCGTCGTGGGCCTCCTGAGGACACAAACACACATGGGAACACACACACGTTAACACGTCAACACTGACCCAGGTTTAGAAACATACCCATGAACAATTAGTCTCAGGTTGAAAACTTGAGATCAGCTCCCTCCTCCTCCTCCTCCTCCTCAGCCTGACGCTCCATGCCAAATGGTTCTGTTGGATGCCAATCACACTGAGCCAATAGGATCTCTGTACAGACTCACTGTGATGTCACTTCCTGTCTGTCAGCAGCTGCTGAGACCACCACTGCACCACTAGCGCATGATGGGAGATGAGCAGGGGCTGCTGGGAGCCAGAGGGCAGCAGGAGGGGATTGTGGGTAATCAGACCTTTTACTTTTCATCATTGACCTTTAACCTCTGAGGTCACAGTTTGACCAACATATTATAGGAAGACCAGCTTGAAAACTGGGAGCTTACTCAGAAAATTTAACATGCCAATTAATTACAAACACCTCTCCACATTGTGGATCTATTTTATTTATCAATGTTGTTTATTCTATTTTATCTTTCTACTTTCTTGACATATCCAGTTCATGTTATCTAGCCTACAATCAACTAATTTAGTCAGTTTTCATTCATTTAATCACCTCTTTAAGCTTTCAAATTTATCTCATATTTGCTTTACAGACAAAAAACAGCCAACTAAGTGTACAGATGACGTAAACACAAAAAGTGTCATACATCTGACATGGGACCTACATACAGTATTCATCAGACCTGACATTTATAATGACTACCACATGTATGATTGTGAAACTGATTGTGACAATAAAAACAATATATCTGCAGTGTTTTATTGCAGGATATTAAAATGAGACAACATACTTACTGAAGACTATTGAATGACCGTAAAACACATTAATTTCTAAACAGGACTGATGGTTGACCTAAGAGATAAAACACTAAATTAAACTATTTTTGGTAGTAAACCTGCTCTGGACCAGAAGAATAAATCATGTCATTTATCTTAATCTAACCGCTGCAGAGAATCAATGACCATAGTAACTTGACTGTGTTTAATGTATCTGCTTTTGTACAACCAAGTCCAGGGTAAAAGAAACAGTCAGGCTTAATCCCTTATCATCGTTGTGACCTAAATCTAGTTAAAATGTGGAATTGACAAACAGCTGGTGAAACTAAATCTGACTAATTTACTTTTAATAATCAAAACCCTGAAGGTTTAGATCAGTTCATGTCACTGATGTGATGTAAAACTGTTTAACTTAAAAATCTGTTAGCAGTTAAGCCAGAAGTTGGGCAGTGTCTCCCCACTGAATATTATGAACCAGTCTCCCAGTCAAACCATGACCTCAATTACACTGGTCAACTACTTGACTACTACTTACAAAGACGTGGAGAGCTGTGGATGGGACTCGAACCTCCGCGCTCACTCCAGGGTGAGCCTCAGAGGTTTCAGGTGAAGTGCTGAACGAGTTGGTAGATCGACGCCTGCTGAGAAAAACCACAGACGTCTGTAAGACAAAGCTACCGTTACCTTGGAGTCAGCTGTTGATACCATGAAAGTTCAGAATGAAGTCAGTTTATCAGCTGTGATACCGTTTATAAACTAATATTCTTTACACTGATATCACAGGATCTGATTATTGATTTACATTTAGTCATTTGTAAATTTTGTCCGAAGTGACTTACAAGTGAGGTACAGGGAAAAATATCAGACTTCTCCTTGACCTAAAATAAGTTAAGTAGAAGAACTTTAAAGTAAAGTGCTCTTGGAAGAGTCGTTTTAGTTTCAATTTCATGGGGTTTAAATTCAAGGTTTTCCATAAAGATTTAAGTGCAGAGAAAGGTTCGGAAGTTCATATCAGTATTGATATGAAGAGATTGACTTTTCACATGCAATAACACAATGTCTTAATAGGCAATATTGTAAATTGAGATGAGAAAGACCAAGAACTGGACTCGGATTCAATCCAGGCTACATTTATTTCAGTAAGATTTTCAGACTTTAATCTGACTCAATTTCAGTCTTCACTCTGCGATTCAATTTACACCAGTCAAAACACAAGAAACCAAAGTTAGACTTAAGCAGAGTCTGATTTCAGCCCAAACAACAATTCACTTTAAAAAGGTCAAAGTCTCAGTCACAAACATAAATCTGCTGGTTGGTAGAGACAAGCTTAAGGACCCAAACACGGCCACAGTTTTCCAATATTAACTAATACCAGCCGCATATGATTCTAATGGTACGTGCAGTGTACAATATATACTACAGAACTTTAATGTATATGAAATAGACAACATTAGAGTAATGTCATAGTTTGACTTTGTAGGAAAGTTAAACGAAAAGCTGTAGCGTTAATTTATCAGGCGCTGGAGTATTTATCTATAAAACCAGACAACACAAATAAATGAGTCAAACTTGCCTGCTGTCATAACATTGGCCTTAAGTAACACTGAAGAATCTCTGGGTTATCTTTGACCAGGATATCTCCTTTACATCATACATAAAATAAATCTCTAGAACTGTTTCCTCCACCTGAGGAACACTGGTAAAATTAGGAGCATCCTGTCTCAGAGTGATGGTGAAAGGCTAGTTCGTGCATTTGTTACTTCCAGACTGGACTATTGTAATTCACTGTTGATAGGATTTCCTAATAAATGATCAATGTAAATTCTTCATCCCAAAGCTTCATTCAATCCATAAACTGTTCTGTGTTTTTCCATCGCCGTCTCTATACAGTTCTTCTGGTCTGTGCCGACTCAGACCAGAGTCTGTGCCTGCCCACTTGTTCTTGTCTACAAATGTCACAAAACTTTCAATAAGACAGTCAAGTCTGACGTTATAGGTAGAATGAAATTTGTAAAGCTGCAAAACTAAAAGACGTTGCTTCTGTATTATTATTATTGTCGTCCTTTTATTAAATATTTTGGAGCGCAAAATGTAAAATTACCTTTCAATGCACTACATGGTTTGCAATTTAAGCAATACAGTATTAAAGATACTTGTCTTATTTTCTCTTGTGTATTTAATGCAGCTCTTTAATACAGCAGATTAAGCCTCTTCAGCCTCTCTATCACAACTTTCCTCTAATTCAGATTTTATTCAAGATATCGACAAGGTGAACACAACAGGGACCAGAAACACACCAACCCTAACCCACCTATTTCAAGTCCTACTAAACTTGAAGAACAGACAAGCAGCGAGCCTCAGAAACAAGAAACTGGTTCTGATTCTAATCAGACAAGAATCAGAGACAGTTAATCACAGAAGTGTGAAGTCAAACTCATGACATTTCTAGAAACACCAGTTTCCTCAAACACATGACAAAGCCGGTTCACACACACACTCACACAGTCCTTCACCTGGAGTGTGGTTGGAGGAGTCCAGCCTGAACACACTCAGACACGCTGCAGACAGACACACAGACAAAGACAAGTAGTGAAGTACAACATGGACAGTCCAGACCCTACAGAGACCAGCATAGACTCGACACAGAACAGAAAACTTTAGATCTACACACCCAAAAATGTTGGAGATTGAGTCCAGCAGACCACCAGGAGGAGGCTGAGAGGTTTTCTTACTGCATATTTGATCAGAAAAGAGAGAAAAAAAAAGAAAGAAAATAAACACATTTGATAAGAAAATCTGGATACAACGAGATGTCTTCAACTGTGTTATGTCCATTTTGTCCAACATTCTGTCTACAGAATAAATGGTTAATTAGTTGCAAATTCTCTCTTTGACTCTCTTGACTGTTTGTGGAGATGCGAGTACCTTGTATATATTGTGTATTTCCTGTTGTGCCAGATTGGCACTTTTCTTAAACCAGTGCTTATTTCAATATATCTGGAAAAACATTGTGTTTTGTTGCTTTTGTTGTGCTGGGTTATCTTTATTGTTCTTTGGTTAACTGAATTATCACTGTTTTATGTTATTGGTGAGTTGATAAGAGACCGAATTCACACACCTTTTAATTTATTTTAACTGCATTTGTGCGCACATCGGGTGAGTTTAATACAAAAGAGACCGTTTAATAGAAATGTAAAAAACATTTACAGTTTTTGGCTTAAGCACCATTTACCCCACAGTTGAAGAAGAACAATCACTGGACCCACCTGGGAGTTCTACTGAGCGGTCGGTTTGGCGAGGTCTCTCCTCCTCCCTTTCCTCCATCCTCGACGAGAACCTCAATGTCATCGTCCCTAAGGAGCAAACAGTGAGTTCTGAGATTCAGTGAAACCTGAGCAAACCTGCTTAAATTCATAAAAACATTAAATCTACTGACTGGTCAATGGGCAGAGGCTCTTTGGCAGCATCTGCTAGTTCCTTCTGCAGTTTGGCCTGTCGCCGTCTGAAACAGAGATCAAAAGATTAACTAGGTACAGAACCAGAAACAACTCCAGTAGTCCATCCTCCTCCAGGTGTCCCATTTACCTGCTGTCCTTCTCGTTCTCTGCGTTCAGCCTGTTGGCCTCCTGGGCCTTCTCTGCCATCCACCGAGACACCAGCTCCTGGTTGTCCTCCGTGGTTTTCCTTAGTTTCTCCTCCAGTGCAGAGAAGGTGATCTGCAAGGCGTCATACTCATCTTTCAGGGTCTGGTTTGCCCTCTCCAGGTCCTGCAGGACACAGGAGATCAGCATGCTCATAACTCTGAATTCCATAAATACCAAACAGGGACTGATTGTGGATGATGTTGATGAGATGTTTAAATAGAAACAGCTGACTGTCCACCATAACCAAACAAACAGTGAAGATATCAGGTTGAAAACTTGAGATCAGTTTTCTCCTCCGCTTCGGCCTGATGCTCCATTCTGATTGGTTCTGTTAGATGCCAATCACCCCGAGCCAATAGGATCTCTTTACAGACGGAATGTGATGTCATTTCCTGTCTGTCAGGAGCTTCTGAGACCACCACTGTACCACTAGAGCATGATTGGAGCCGAGAGCAGGGGCTGATGGGAGCCGAGAGCAGGGGCTGATGGGAGCCGAGAGCAGGGGCTGATGGGAGCCGAGAGCAGGGGCTGATGGGAGCCGAGAGCAGGGGCTGATGGGAGCCGAGAGCAGCAGGAGGGAATTGTGGGGTAATCAGACCTTTTACTATTCGTAAACACCCCAGACCTTTGGATGTCTAAACACCACTGGCATTTTCAGCAAAGTGCCTATTAACCTTCAGTTTTCTGTGAAACAAAGGTGTCACTGAACTCATTCACAATGTCTACATATCCTGAGTGTGACATTGAGAAATTAAATTTTTATTAAAGATGGGTGCATCACTCATGAGGCACATAATATAAAGTCATATTTGTGTACAAAAATTACCAAAAAGGGGATTTTGCATAGTATGTGATCTTTAAAAACTTTAGGAACACAGACAAACTTGAGAAATATTTCACTACATGGTTAAATCTTCTCTAACTTTATTAACTTTACTAACTTCTACTGCCTTCACCTCAACAATCCCTCAAGTGTCTATTTGGTCCAGGTAAGTTATTCCTACCTGCAGGTAGCTCCTCAGCTCTCGACAGTCTCCCTCCAGGTTGGCAATCTGCTGCTGGTACTCCAACATCCTAAAAATACATTAACACCTGTGTTCAAATCACCTGCTGCATGTAAACTCACATATTGTGAAACCAGTAATATACAGTGCTGTGTAAAATTATTTGCCCTAATTTTTTATTTTGCATATTTGTCACACTCATAACAATTTAGATCTTTAAACAAATTATAATATTACACAAATATAACTTGAGTAAACCGTTTAAATGAAAATGACAATCTATTTAGGGAAAAAGCTTTCCAAACCTGCCTGGCCCTATGGGAATCATTTCAGTGTGACAGAAAAAAAACAGGAAGGGGACAAATACTTTGCCACAGCACTGTAGATGTATGAACTAACTTGGCCTCATTGCTCTGGATCTCTTTATCCTTCTGTTGAATCTGGTTGTTGAGTTCGATCACACTCTGAGCCAGCTGCAGCGGGGAAACAGAAGCACATTAAGTAACAATGTTTATTGACAAAATGTGAACTCATTATCAGATAAGTGAATTTTCTCCTCAAGAATGTTGGAGTTTAACAGGGAAACATCATCTGACAGGAAACATTGTGAGTCATATTTCATGGCTGGTACCTCTCAGCCATGGCCAGCCTCCTCTAAGTTTTAGTTTGATGTGTCCTCACCTCTGCCCCCTACTGAAATTTCACTAGTCAATGTCTAAGTAATGCTCCATCTTCACAAACTTTCCAAAGTGTCTGAGATTCAGTCTGTCGTCAGCAGTTTCCACAGGAAACTCCACTGTTGAGAAATCTAGTCTCTGTTAACTGAAACTGGTTTAGTGCCGAGGGTCGAGTTGCAGATTCTGACTTCAGAGCTGGACTGTTTTAAAAACATCTGCTCAGAAACTACCTGAAAATCCTTTTACTTTGCTTTCTGAAATTAACCGATTACTGGTGAAGCACCACACCTTTTCTCTGAAGGTTCACTGGGCTAACTGCTGAACTGTCTGCAAAGACAAACCATGGAGAGGTGTGCTGATGACTTCACTTTCTGTATATGAGCAGGCGACTGACCTCTCCTCGTTTCTTGTGCAGCTCTGTGAGCTCCTCCTGATGTTTGATTCTCATCTGAGACATTTCCTGCTGCAGAGCGTCGCTGCGACTTGATTCTGCGCCCGTGCTGAAACACAGGAGGGGAACACATCAGAAGGACAGGTTACAGATAAGGTAGATTTGCATCTATATGAAGAGAAATTTCACCACAGAGCTCAAGATGTCTGTTGATATGCAACAAAAGCACATGTTCACACATAACGTGTTGGGATTTTGGTCAAACCCTTTATGGTTACCAGCCATTCAAAGAGCCTGAGGAGAGTACAAACTTTCAGGCATCTGTGGGTCTCACCTGAGCTCATGTCCTCTCTGAACGTCATATTTCTCTGCCTGGTACCTCTCAGACAAAACAGTCTGCAGGTCGGACTTCTCCAGCAGACGGTGATCTGAAACACATGCAGGGACGGGTTATTACCCCGCAATTCCACCCCAACCGGCCCATCCTCAGCAAGAATTCCACTGAGCGCGTTTCATAAGTGGAGCGTTTTGTGGTGGTTCTCACTTTGCCTCATTTTGTCTGTGTTATGTTTACTCCTGTTACTTTGTTGCGCTGTAGACAATAGACAATTTTTTTTCCAAAATTCCTGGAAAATTTGATCTGAACATTGACAGAAACAGTATTTTTAAGCTGCTCTGAATAGATTTATCTGACCTACACCTGTACAGTTTGGTCCCAGGCTCTGTTTTCGGTGAACAGACTGATAGGAGACCTGAGGGTGATGGACTCACATTGGTGGATGATCTCCTCAAATGACTGTCTCTGGACTCTGTCTCTGAGCTTCAGCTGCTCTAAGATGTGTCGCTTCCACATACACTCCCCCGGCCGCTCCGCCATCACCACCTGACACACAGACAAATAATCCATCAGACCTTTCTGACATTATATCACTGATCTTAATGCAGTGGAGAGTCAGGATGATGCAGAGATAATGACACAAAGCTTTTTCACATTTCACATCACACAACTCAAACTATGTGACTGCTGAGTATGAAAAAGTCTGTTTGTTAAATTCTTTTGAGCTTTGAAAAGATCAACATTTCAGGAAACAGCCTCTTCTGATACTGTTAAACAGTAAAAACCTGTGAACATGACTGGCTGGTTAGTGTAGTGGTAACATCACTGCATCCCATGTGGGAGACTGGGGTTCAAATCCATGCTGTGGCCTACCTCCAGTAGAGGTCCTTAGGCAAGACCTTCTCACGCTGCCTTGCCTACCCTTGTACTGACTTGTAAGTCGCTTTGGATAAAAGCGTCTGCTAAATGACTAAAATGTAAAATTGTAAAATGCAATATAAGTAGAAGTGTACTCTAATTACTGTTACTGCTGTTTGCTGCAGCAGTGGTCAACAGTCCTGGTCCTTCTTCAGCCACTAAATCTCAGATACAGCTCAGCCTTCTGATCGCAGTGAATCTGTGAACCGAGGTAGTCCAACAGAATCAGTTCTCAGCAGCAGCAGAGGAGACGAACATGCACAGATAGTTGAATGTCAAGAGTGATGCACCCATCTTTAATAAAAATATAATTTCTCAATGTCACACTCAGGATATGTAGACATTGTGAATGAGTTCAGTGACACCTTTGTTTCGCAGAAAACTGAAGGTTAATTTGTGGATGGTGGTGCAGATGGTGATGGATTACAGATGGTGATGGATTACAATCATCAACATCAGAAAGTAAACAAAGAACTCAGGAACAGAAGTGTCTCCACAGCCACTGCACTTTTATGGTACAAAGGCTGCACAAATATAATCAAGTACTTATCAGTACACTACCTGTACTAAGTGAAGAAGTGATACTGGTGCAGCTCTAGGAAGGACATTACTACAGAGCAGGAAAACATGTTCCTAGAGTACCTGATTAACCAGGTTAGTTAACTACCAAAACACACGGAGTTGTCATTATGTGACTCAGCAGTTTGTTCACTGGGATCAAGAAACTCATCAAGTAAATTCTGTGTTTCAGTCAGTTTAATCATACAGAGGTCAAACAGGAGCAAACATCCAAATGTTATTTTTACATGTATTGTCCACCAACAGCAAAAACGTGAAGATTCGTCAAATCCCCGATTCTTTATCCCAGTAAACGAATAAAGCGAATAGGAACACTATGGACTTTCTTACAACGTTCTAACACTTTACAGACAGATATGTTTAGGATGTTTAATGTCAGATTTTACTCAGCTGACCAACAGCTTACCTGTTATTCTCCTGCCAATAAAGTGAAAGCTAAAGTCTCTCCTACCCTGTTAATTTCTCTGTTAGCATTAGCTGCTGAATGAAACGACATAAACAGGAAGCACCGGACAAACATACCAACAGGAGACGGTTTTAAATGCATGAAACATTAAAATGTCTGCAGACATGTCAACCATCAGCTCCCTTGTGTGTCTGTGTTCCAGTTCGTGTGCGGTGTTATTGGACCGCTCAATCCACCACTCCCGGTACACAAACACCCGTGACTCGACATGTTAGCATGCTAACTAAACGTTAGCTGGAGAGCTCCGCAGCGGTTTAAATAACCTAGAAAAACAAACTCACACCATTTAACAGCGTCCCGGACTCCGTATTGTTTCCTCTTCCTTTAGCGTGTATGCTACTATTTCAGAGGTTTCGTTGTTAGACGATTCCGTTTGACTCGTTAACCGACATCAGCTTCTTCTTTTAACTCGCTCCCACCAAGCGCCATTTTGGCTCCGTCGGCTCACTTCCGGGAGGGTTGCACGAAAATATCGTCGGGTTTAGGTCCTAGGCGGTTTTTATTCCGTCTTTGTCAAATGTTTATTACAGTCAGGATAAAACAGCAACAAGCATGGGTTCAGAGTCACAACACAGGAATATGTGTTATTACCTACCTCGTCTAATTTGATTGTTTAAATAAACCTCTATCTGTATAAGGTTTCAATTTAATAAAATAAGCGATACTTTGTTCGGAAATGTAACATACCCACATGGCTTCGTCCACGTTAATTAAATTCACCAACGCCCCCTTGAAAAGTCGAGCCTGTGACGAGCCTGCACAACAATCTGGAGTAATTTTGGACCACTCCTCTTCACAAAACTGTTTCACTGCAGCAATATTCTTGGGATGTCTGGTGTGAATGGCTCTCTTAAGGTCCTACCACAGCATTATAATCGGGTTGAGGTCAGGACTCTGACTGGGCCACTCCAGAAGGCGTATTTTGTTCTGTTAAAGCTTTTCTTTTGTTGAATTACCTGTATGCTTTGGATCATTGTCCTGTTGCGTCACCCATCCTCTGTGGAGCTTCAGCTGTGGAAAGATGGTCTTACGTTTTCCTGCAAAATGTCTTGATAAACTCTGGAATTCATTTTTCCATCAATGACAACAATCCGTCCAGGCCCTGAGGCAGCAAACCATGATGCTCCCTCCGCCATGTTTTACAGTGGGGATGAGGTTTTGATGTTGGTGTACTGTGCCTTTCTTTCTCCACACATAATGTTGTGTGTTTTCTCCAAACAACTCAATTTTGGTTTCATGAGTCCACAGAATATTTTGCCAGTAGTGCTGTGGAACATCCAGGTGCTCTTTTGCAAACTTCAAACATGCTGCATATGTTTTTTTGGACAGCAATGGCTTCCTCCGTGGTGTCCTCCCATGTACTCCATTCTTGTTTGATGTTTTTCTTATTGTAGATGTGTCAACAAAAATGTTAGCATGTGCCAGAGATTTCTGTAAGTCTTTATCTGACACTCTAGGATTCTTCTTTACCTCATTCAGTATTCTGCGCTGTGCTCTTGCAGTCATCTTTACAGGACGACCACGCCTAGGGAGAGTAGAAACAGTGCTGAACTTTTTCCATTTGTAGACAGTCTGTCTTAGCATGGACACATGAACATCAAGGCTTTTGGAGATACTTTTGTAACCCTTTCCAGCTTCATGCAAGTCAGCAATTCTTGATCGTAGGTCTTCTGAGAGCTCTTTTCTGCGAGGCATGGTTCACATCAGGCGGTGCTTCTTGAAACCAGTAAACCCAAAACTGGTGTGTTTTTAAAGGGCAGGACAGCTTTCAGCAACACATCCATTATCATCACACTGATTGGACTCAAGGTTGGCTCACTCCTGGCTCCAAATGGCTCTTGGAGAAGTCATTAGGCTAGGGGTTCACATACCTTTTCTACCCTGCACTGAGAATATTTACATGTTATGTTCAATAAAAACATGAAAACATATAATGTTTGTGTACTATTATTTTCAGCAGACTGTGTTTTTGTATTGTTGTGAGTTAGATGAAGATGGGAGCACATTTTATGACCAATTCATGCAAAACTCCACGTAATCCCAATACTTTTTCTTGCCACTGTATATGTATATATAAGTGAGTGTGTGTATATACATATATCTCAGGTCTGTAAGATCATCAGCAAGACTGGTTACAGATACCGACTACGGAATGTCACAACCATCAGCGACCTCCTCTACATGGATGACATCAAGCTGTATGCCAAGAGCGAACGAGACATCGAGTCGCTGATACATACCAACAGGATATACAGCCAAGACATCGGAATGTCATGCGGACTGGATAAGTGTGGTCAGATGGTAGCAAGGAGAGGAAAAGTAGTCAGAACTGAGGGGATAGAACTACCAGAAGGCAAGATAGCATATGTTGAGGATAACTACAAATACCTTGGAACCCCACAGGCAAATGGTAACCACGAAGAGACCGAAAGGAAAACAGCAACCACTAAGTGCCTCCATAGGGTAAGGCAAGTCCTGAGAAGTCAGCTGAATGGGAAGAACAAAGTCCGGGCGATCAACACCTACGCCCTCACCGGTCATCATCCCTCATGGAAGGACAAACCCCTTCATGGTATGTACCACCGGCAGATAGAAGAAGTGGCTGATGTCGACAAATCCTACCAGTGGCTGGACTGAAAGACAGCATAGAGGCACTAATCCTAGCCGCACAGGAGCAGGCTCTGAGTACAAGATCAATAGAGGCTGGGATCTACCATACCAGGCAGGACAAACAGGAAACAAGGCTGTAGTGATAGATGTAGCAATCCAAAGTGATAGCAACATCAGGAAGAAGGAGCACGAGAAGATTGAGAAGTACCAAGGGCTGAAAGAAGAGATGGAAAAGATGTGGAAGGTGAAGGCTGAAGTAGAAAATTTTCCTCTTCCTCTAAATATTGCTCAATCTTAGTAGACTTCAAGGAAGGACTCAGTGTGATGAACCATCTCAGTTTAATACGTACATGCCGGCATGGAGAAAACACCACAATCATGTAAATGTCTTCTGCTCTACCTCTCTCTAACCTCATACTTCTACTTCTCAGGGCCCCCTCCACATAACATTCCTAAGGCACTAAGTACATGTATACCATAAGGAAGACATAAATTCTTCTACATATAGGCTAAATGTTTATACCATAAATTCCCACTACAAGTCTGTGTTTTTTCACTCTTGACCTTGTGACCCAGAACTCCTCTCCTACCCATGTCCTATCTATGAACCCTTGTCCTGTCTGGTATCTCCTATCATCTTTCATACTGAAGTTGCTCTTTTCTCCTACAAGGCACAATTGGTACCCGTGGTGATAGGAACACTGGGGGCTGTAACTCCCAAACTGGGAGAGTGGCTCCAGCAGATCCCTGGAACAACATCTGAGATCTCTGTCCAGAAGAGTGCAGTCCTAGGAACAGCTAAGTTACTGCGCAGGACCCTCAAGCTCCCAGGCCTCTGGTAGAGGACCCGAGCTTGAAGGCATAAGACCGCTCCAAGGAAGGAGCGAGTGGGGATTTTATATATATATATATATATATATATTTCTAATCAGCCAATCACATGGCAGCAACTTAATGCATTTAGGCATGTAGACAAGGTCAAGATGATCTGCTGCAGTTCAAACTGAGCATCCGAATGGGGAAGAAAGGTGATTTAAGTGACTTTGAACATGGCATGGTTGTTGGTGCCAGACGGGCTGGTCTGAGTATTTCAGAAACTGCTGATCTACTGGAATTTTCACACACAACCATCTCTAGGGTTTACAGAGAATGGTCCGAAAAAGAGAAAATATTCAGTGAGCAGGAGTTCTGTGGGCGCAAATGACTTGTTGATGCCAGAGGTCAGAGGAGAATGGCCAGACTGGTTCGAGCTGATAGAAAGGCAACAGTAACTTAAATAACCACTTGTTACAACCGAGGTATACAGAAGAGCATCTCTGAACGCACAACACATCGAACCTTGAGGCGGATGGGCTACAGCAGCAGAAGACCACACCGGGTGCCACTCCTGCTAAGAACAGGAAATGGAGAGATACAGACGACAGAGAGGAGAAAGTTGATAAAAGGACAGTGAAACTGAAAAAGGAAGAGATAAATAAAAAAATATCCAAAAAGAGAAAAGTTGACAGTGAAAAATGAATTTTGAATTCAGAATGTACAGACTCCTTTCTGTTCATATTACCACTGAACTAAACCAGTGTGTCTGATATGTTCAGAAACTGTGGCTCTTATTAAAAGTACCAATGTCAAACGTCATTATGAGACACACAAACACAAAGGTTTTGAACACATACCCACTAAAATCTGAAGTGCGATCACAGAAAGTTTCTAGTCTCAGAGCCCCGTATGACCAGTCCACCAGGATCTTGAGTCACATGCTCAGTTTGATGTTACATAACAATAAATTAGTCAAAAGGTTTTTGAATTGTACTGAATTAATTTGATTTGACAGTCAAGTATTGATTACATGAAGACTACTTAATAATATATCACAGTAAATAGTTAGACATTAGAATCTTCTGGACCTTTGCTTCCAAAAATATTGTGTAACCGGACCTCTTTAAATTTTAGTTGAATACCCCTGGTTTAGAGGAATTAATTACTAAAATTAATTCTGAATGATCTACGGGGAGGAAGCAGTCTAAGTACAAGCGTGGTCTTGCAAATGAATCTAGAGTTGTTGTACATACGAGTCCATCCATGCCCGTATGCAGGAAGGGTCTGTTTTCTTTAATAGTTCTGATTTTATTTGCAAAGAAATTCATGAAATCATTGCTGCTGAGAGTTAAGGGGATACTATGATTCTTTGTCACGCTGGCTGCATTGCTTATAAGAAACCTAGGGTTGTTCTTATTTGCTTCTAATAAACATGAATAATGTGTGGTTCTAGCTTTACAGAGGGCTTTTTTAAAATACATTATTAAACTGTCTTTCCAGGCAAGATTAGCTTCTTTTTCAGAGGAGCAACAGTATAGAGTATTGTTCGAAGTGAGGCTGCAGTATTATCAACAAGATAGTCGACTTAAAGTAAAGATGACTGCACCCCTCTGTGTTTTTCGTAGGTGTAGTAAAGTTTGGTTCTGTAAATTCAAAGTTATTAAAAATGGACAGATAAAAGAGGGTTTTGGGGAAAAACTACAGTATTAAATGATCAATTTCCACCGTATGTCAGAATAAGATCAAGGATGTGATTAAAACAGTGAGTGGATTTAATTCAATTTAGAGTCTAATTGTAAATTAAAGTCAGTGTTGAGGCCGTTATCATCAACATCTACACGGATATCCTACATGGAAGTCACCCACTATAATAACTTTTTCTGCACTAAGAACTAAATCTAAATCAGACTCTACAACAAACACTACTAACACTGTACGTTTGGCATCCATCTGCTGTAATCTACTGTATTATATTGTAAGATGAATCACCACTAGTCCGACATACTGTAATCACTTTACTTATTTATTTATCCATCGATGTCCATATACTGTACATACCCATAGGCACATATTTTACACACATATAATTCTTCTAGCTTTATACCACTTTAATTTCTTATTTACATTTATTCTTTTGGCAGACGCTTTTATCCAAAGCGACTTACATGGCAAGCAAAACTCTAAGTCAAGGAAAAAAACATCAAAGCTCATTTATCTTCATCTTCATATATACATCTTTGCTATATTTGGCACTCTGCTGTGTACTTGTACTTTGCTGTTGCAACAATGCAACTTCCCCACTGTGGGACAAATAAAGGTTTTCTTATCTTATTTTAGAAGGTACTAAGCCTGTCTGGAAGGCTGATGTTACTAAAGACTGTGGTTGTTGGTTTACTCCTGTAGTTTGTGACTGACTGGATCACTGCACTATACTGCATGTGTTGTTATTCAGGTAGTAGCCCTCAAGGTTTTGGCCTCTTTGCAGCTCTGATGGACTTCTTTAGTTCATACTGGGCTCTCTTATACTTCTCTTAATCCCCTTACTTAAAGGCTTCCTGCCTCTTCCTGATTTTCTGTTGTAATAATGGATCCTTATTAGATTCAAGATTCAACATTCAAGATTCAAAAAACTTAATTAATCTCAGAGTTTTGCCTCCTCACAGTTGTTCTCAACACAGACAGAAAGAAAAGGAACCACAACCAGGAAAGATCCACATCAACACAACTGCGCAATAACGTCAATACAGAGAACTCAGTATATATATATATATATATATATATATATATATATATATATATATATATATATATATATATATACAGAATTATGAGATGAATGAAAATGGGTCAATATTTTTAGTCCAGGGTGGAATGACAGCAATTATAAGATATCAATTGCCAGTTCCCCAACCCCTTACAGGGGAGGGGGGGATTGTAGAGGTAACTCTAGGCCTAAAGTAGGCAGTTACAAGCCTTTATTGCCTTTTTAACAAGACTAAGAACGTATAAAATACAAAGTTCTTTTAATGATAAATCTCAGTCTCAGACATTGTTCTGAGTTATGTCAACCTTTGCTTTACCTCTTTAATAGAAGAAAATAACTATTATGAGTTAACTAACAATAACTGACAATAAGATGACCACCAAAACAGAAATGGTTTTACAGGTGGAGGACACTGACATTTTTTCCTCATCTTTCTGACAGTTGTTTTCTAGTTTTGCATTTGGCTAGGGTCAGTGTCACTACTGGTAGCATGAGGTGATACCTCGACCCTACAGAGGTTGAACAAACAGTCCAAGCACATAGGGCACCATACAAACTACTGAGTACCATTTTGAGATGCCGCAATGTAAATTCAACAAAAGGGACTAACCAGCTTAAAACAAGTCCAGTATTTTTGGGGATTTCATCGTTGTTGTTTACAAAACAACTGAATCATTGTTCCCATAATAAACAAGTGTTGGAATAAACAGGTAATTTAATATCAATTAATTGTGCAGTAACAAGGCCTGAAGTTAAACAGATGAATTCAGAGTCAAATATTTATTAGGAATAGTTTGTTGCTAAAGTTTAGTTCAGCATCATCAGATGACACAGGTTCAAGTTACCTGAGACGGTTTTATGGCACAGCACAAAAATGTGAAAAATTCAGCATACTGAATCTGTCACTTTCTCTGCACAAACACAGAAAGAAATTAAAACTTGATTCCAATCTGTCTTTGTCCTGTTTTGAGTTTGATGAAAAATTGCAGAACTGAAACTTTACTCATGTATTACTCATGTAATATGTAAATGATTTTATTTTGGCTTTACACAATGATCAGTTTTAAGCTTCTGTTCAACATTTTAAACATATCGACTTGAATTTAACTACATCAATTTCATTTACAGTTTAACAGAATCCTCCTTGATCTTATAGCAAATAATCAGAGTGTTTTTTTTTTCCCCACATCGAATTAATATTCAAATTTGAATTAACCACTGCTTTAACAAACGTCTCCACATCGAATTATGTGAAGATGTTTGTTAAAGCAGTGGTTCCTCCTTCAAACTGAAAGTTTTTTCTATTGATAAAAATTTTAACCTGATAAAAATCTTTTTACAATTTTTACAATGAAATAACTTTTCATTGTTTACGATTTCTATAAATTCTGCACAAAACATTTAAGTTCAGAAACAATGATTCCTGTAAATTTATTAATACAGCAATTCTGACAGCAAAGAGTTAAATGATCAGTTAAAGTCACAAACTTCCCTTTAATCATTTCCATTAAATTACAGTTGAATCAGTAAAGTCAGAGTCAATACAGCTTATTAATGATTAACGTCACTCGGTGGTTCTCAGCCTGTCCAGGTGCATGCTGGGTAACGCAGCCTCCAGGGTTTTGGACTAACACTTCTTTCTTTCTTCTTTGTCCAGTTATTGACTCTTTATTTCTTGGTGAGTTTTAAAATATTTCTTAAAAACAAAAAGAAACTAAAGTGAGGACTGAAGATTTTATTATTTTTACTAAAGTCCATTAAATGACTTTTAGGCTTCCGATGGTTAATTTTACTTTTAGGTACAACATATTTGTTGTACAGTTTTTAAAAGCACACATTTTATTATTTCACATTTAAATGTACAGTCAATCAGATGTGTGTCAGACGTTGACCTCTTATACAACAGCAGTTTTTACTTCCTTACTGACTTGAGTTGTCTATTTAAATGTAAATCCCTGCATTGCTGAGCAGGATTGAGCAGTGAGGCTCAGAACCACCGACTGAATTTCAGAGATTCAACCTCAGGAAACTAAAAACTCCTATTTCTGTAGTAAGATGTCAGTGTCAGGACGGACAAGAACAAAACTGCAACCTAGACACAAATCAACCAACAAAGAGTTAACAAGTTATTCATATGACTGATAGTCGACCTTTGACCCTGCTCAAACAGGAAAGCAGAATCCTCCAGGGTCCATCCTCAGGCCTTGTCTGGTTTGGGGCTGTCGGGGATGGAGAGAGACTCCAGAGATGAGTGCTCGTCCTCTGGCAGCAGCTCCTGTTTGTCACTGCAAAGACCAACAGAAACCAGAGACCAGATCAGAACCGGCCCGTCGCAGGGAGGGAATCAGTAACCCCCTGTGTCTCTTCAGCCGTTCACAGTTTTATTTTGGAAAAGCCTTACTGTTCTACTGCCCCCACCACCGCCACAGGCTGTGTCTCCAGCACAGAGACAAGTGTTACACAGCAACAGGTAACCTCACCTGACAGTCGACAAACGTCGAGAGCGACGGCGATGTCTCAAAGACACGATGATAAGCGCCACCAGCAGTAGAGCAGAGACGACTGCCAGACTGAGGAAGAGGAAGAAGGCTAGGCACCAGAGAGAGGAAGATCAGTTTCATACGGTAGACTCTTATTGTGAAAATACTGTCACACCTGGTTCAGGCTGAAAACTCACCTGCAGTCCTCTCATTGTGATCTTCACCATGGCTGTCGTATGAGCCTGTCAGAAAACAATGTCAGACAATGCCAGCCACAGATAGGTGTATGACTCAACTACACAGACAGGCAGGTGTGTGACTCACCTGTACAGGTAGCGATGCAGCTCTCCTTGCTGTCATAGTTGTTCTTGTTTCCTCCACAGCCTCCATATGTGAACATTTCACAGTTACCTGTCCTTTGGTTGTAGAACCAGCGAGGAAACGCCGCTCTGCAGTGACCCACGTCAGGCTTCACCTTGCAGAGCTCTGATTGGATGACACAGACAGGTGTGTTAAATTTTTATAGACAGTAAAAATCTACAGGTTCATCTCCACCAACAGGTAAACCTCTCACCTTTGAACTGTGCAGAAACATCGTCAGGTGAGGGTTTCTTAAAGGATGGCAGGACACTCACTGAGGGACAAGAGAGTCAAAACTTTATGTAACTATGTATGGATACGGACAGGCACATGACTCACCTGTACAGAAACAGGCAAGGGCGTGACTCACCTGTACAGGTAGCAGTGCAGTTTTCCTTGCTGTTGTAGTTGTTCTTGTTTCCTTTGCAGCCTCCATAGGTGAACTTTTCACAGTTACCCGTCTTGTGGTTAAAGAACCAGCGAAGATGTGCAGCTCTGCAGGGACCCGTGTCAGGCTCCACAGTGCAGCGCTCTGATTGGATAATTAGATGCACAGTTGCTGCACTTTATTATTTCTACTTTAACTTGAAATAGAGAAAAATCAAATTGTGTCTAATAAACCACAAAGTTCCTTGCTATTTTATGTTTAAAAAAAACCTAACCAACAGTTCTGTGATCAGACTCTTAGGTCTTGGGTCTGTAAAGGTTCAGTTCATCTGTTCTAACTGGCTGGTTGGGAGTCCTAGGTATCCAACATCTAACTCATTAAGCTGGTAACACCTTGAAGCCTGCTGTCCCACCCCCACACAGGTATTACTTCCCGCTGCATTCTGATTGGCTGGTTATTTGGTGGTCTGTGGTCTCAGTGCCAGTTTTCATGTGGAACAGTTTTAACTTTCTGGCTGTTTGTGATGAACAGAACGTGTGAGAACGTACCAGAGTATTCTTCAGTCGAGATTCCTGCAGGAGAGAGGAGGAAAAGTGAATCATGTTTTCACAGAGAATCAGACTCAGGTGTTTATTGCTGGTTATTTATTCTCCAACATCAGCAAAATGACACTTTATCAGGAACACGATGAGGTCGTCAAGATGACTCAGTCCTCCAGCAAATTATCAGCCACCACAGGACCAAGCAAGTAAAGCTGTAATGTACAGCTCAACCTGTAGGAGGCGCCACTGAGGACAAGCTAATGGTAACATCACAACAGCTCTTGCTATGTGTGTCCTGGTGAGGTCCTACCTGACTCCTGGATGGGAATGGACTCTGTAGAAGCAGATTCTGGTCTTTCAGCACCCTTAGAAAGTTCTGCACCAGCAGAGACAATAAAACATATTACTAGTAATAGTGATACCAGTTGCACTCTAGTAGTACTCCTGGTACTGATACAGCAGTAGTAGCAGCAGTACTTGTCCTCCAGCCATTTACAGTCCAGATACAGATGTATTTACCTGGATTGAAGACTGGAGCCATTCGAGGAGCTTTGGCAGAAGGTTCACTGTGAGCAGGAGTCAAGTCATTGAGAAGTAGACCTGAACACAGACACTGGTCAGTTTTACTGGTTTCACTGTTCATGTCTGATAATAGGACAGTGGTTCTGTTTTAAGTCTACTGTACATAATGAAAAAGAGAAACTGACAAAGTAGCAGCGGCTTTTATCACTGAATCAGCTGATGAGATGTTTTCATCTGGAGACAAAATCTGGATCAAATGTTGGCGAGGAGACGTGCTGACGGTCAGAAAAAGCCACTGCACCATGTACTGTAAACACTGTAGTACTGTGCAGGAAGTAGTGTCGACAACTGCAAAGAGCTGCTACTTAGTGTGTTACCTGTGTATCTCTGTGTGTGTGTGTGTGTGTGTGTGTCACCCGTCTGTGTGTGCGCCAACAGTGTGTGTATGTGTTACCTGTCACTCCGCTGCACGTTCGCTCACACTCGTCCTGAGAGTCAAAGTTGTTCCCGTTTCCCTCACAGCCGCCATAGATGAAGCTGGTGCAGCTCTGATCTGTCATGTTGTAGAAAAACTTTGGGAACGCTGCCCGGCAGGATCCGACCTTCACCGGCTGACGACAAATAACTGAGGAAACAAGGAAGGAAGGAACAAACAGACAAATAGGTACTTTATTAATCTACTTTATTTATTAATGCAGGGGAGAAAAACAAAATTGCACCTTTAAGTTGCATACAGTTGTCAAATCTGCAAATCAGAACAGGAAAACTATTCTCAACAACTGTATGGTGAGATAAATGTGCAATCAATACAAAGAAAGAAATGTATATAGTACAACAAAATTAAGTTTGTCAAGTCTTTCCGACCAGTGATAGTTAAACTGTTGGAGCAGAGATCTACACTGTCTAAATACAGTCATTGTACAGGGTGATGGCTGTTGGCAGGAATGACTTCCTGGACCCTTCCTTGTCACAGTGGAGCTGGAGAAGTGTCTGATTAAAACTGCTCTTGCTGTTTGACCAGCAGCTGTGCAGAGGGTGTGAGATGTTCTACATGATGTTTAACAGCTTGTTCAGCATCCTGCTCTTAACAACCTGCTCCAAGGGTTCCAGTGAAGGGTTCCCCAGCACAGAGCCAGCCTTCCTGATCAGTTTGTTGGTGGCACTGGATCTGATGCTGGTGCCCCAGCAGACAGCAGCAAAGGAAATTGCACTGGCTACAACAGACTGGTAAAAGATGTTCAACATTTTGTTGCACACATTAAAGGACCTCAGCTTCCTCAAAAACGAGAGTCTACCCTGTCCCTTCCTGTAAACAGCCTCGACAGTCTCTGTCTTGCATTTCCAGTCCAGTCCAGTCTGTGGTCCAGATGAACTCCAGGGCATTTGTACCACTCCATCACCTCTATGTCCTCTCCCAAAATGGAAACAGTGTTTAAACTGTTTCTGATCCTCCTAAAGTCCACAACCATCTCCTTTGGTCTTTGTCACATTCAAAATCAGGTGATTGTTTTCACACCACTTTACAAAACAGTCCACCAGACCTCTGTACTCTGCCTCCTCACCACTGCTGATACACCCTACGACCGCAAAGTCGTCTGAAAACTTCTGCAGATGACAGGACTCAGTGTTTCACTGGAAGTCAGTGGTGTACAGGGTGAAGGAGACACAAAGACAAGACCCTAAAAGCAGCTGTTTTCCTGGTGACTTACAAGTGAGATACAAGGTACAAGTAAACGGCAGGGTAGCCTAAGGAATTCTATTGTTGATAGGTCACAGCTGGGACTTAAACCCCGGTCTCCTGCATGGAGGGTGGTGTTGTTACCACTACATTATCCTCAAGCTGTTTTCTTATTCCTGATCCAGTCAGACAATTGGAATTTGAGCTGAAGAAATATGTAAGTTGTCTCATGCAGAATCTTCAGCTGGAAACATTTGAACTTACTGATGCACAGCTGAAAAAAAACACCTGCTCAGAGCACAGTTTCAACATTTTTCACTATAGAAGCAGGAAGTACAGGTAGACAATAACACATTTAACCTGAACCAGAACAAAAATAAAAATCAAAAGTAAAAGAGTCAGAACTGGTCTGTTGTGAGAAAGAGAATGTGTCCCTGTTCCAAAGAAAAACAGCTGTTTCTCCTTTTCATTGAACATAAAGTTTGTTCTTATTTCTAATTTGGCGAAAAAATATAAAGACACAGTCAGAAGCTGCACACAGGGTGGGGGAGGGGGTATTTAATGACTTGCACTAAAAATATCAAAATAAAGGAACGCCTGCTGAGTCGACAGTAACGTGTTGTTTCAGTGCTCTGACATGATGTTTTTCTCTGGAAGAAACCAGACTGACGGGTCCGACCTGAAACGCAACACCAGCAGAACAAAACACTCTTGTCTGATTTAATCTGCAGGTAAAGAAAAGTATGTTTCCTCATCCTCCCGACATGAATCAGCATCTACCTGCACAGGGAGACTGATGATGTCAGAGTTTCTGGACATGAACCACAAAAAAACCCACAAATGTAAAACATTTCATGTTTTCTCTTAAAAACTGACATGATGACAAAATTGAGACTGTGACCTGTTTTCATAGGTGATGAGTCATAGTTCAACAGGTAAACGTGGAGTCACTGCATCTCACCTGCTTCATTAACACCCGCTGTCAATAGGCTCATTTAAGATGAACCGTATCTCGTCTGGAAACAGCAGGCGGCAGCAGCAGAGGGCAGAGACAAGACGCAGTAAAGACGGACAGTTACTAACTTTTCTAGCAGCATCAAGCTGCTGTTTGTGCTGAGAGCAAATTATACTCGCATCCCATGAGGTTGGATTGGTTTAAGACCTTAAAAAATATAACAGAGTGTGTACAGAATCATATAGAAAACCCAACAACCCCACTGAGCAGCACCAGGAGACAGTGGAGAGGAAAAGGGGCTGGCTGGGGCGCAAATCATCGACACCTGCAACCACCGCCGTATTCAATTCAATTCAATTCAATTTTATTTGTATAGCGCCAATTTACAACAGAAGTTATCTCAAGGCACTTTACAGTGTAAGGTTTAAGACCTTACAGAAAATATTTATACAAAAAATTATAGAGAAAACCCAACAATCCCATTTGAGCAAGCTTTAGGCAACAGTGGAGAGGAAAAACTCCCTTTAGAGGAAGAAACCTCCAGCAGAACCAGGCTCATAGTGGGCGGCCATCTGCCTCGACCGGTTGGGGTGATTGAAAAGAGAAGAGAGAAAAGAACAGCAGGCAACAAAAACAACAACAAGCAGCAAGAACATTGGACAGGTTGGTAGGACCAGTAACAGGACTCCTGATCTATCTCTAACTATAAGCTTTACAACATGGTGAGGTTCTGGTTTAACCTTCATATGACTCAAATATTTCACATGAAATGGGTTAAAATTATAATGAAACTCTGTCATCATGTTAGTTCTCTGAATAAATTATAAATGTAAAATGTTAATTAGTCAATGGAAACTCAAGATTTGAATATTGATCCATCAGATATTAAGACTATCAGTAATGAAACATCTGTGCAGATATGATTTTAATAATCTGAAAGAAATCTATCACTGAATCGTCTATATTCAGAGAATAAAAAGCGGTTTAGTCTTTTATCTGCCGACTGAAAAACTCAAAGCAGGTTTCTCATGTTTCGTGAAAACAGCTTCAGCTTTATGTGAGAAGCAGAATAACAAGACTAGAGGAGATGTTGGAGAATCAGCAGATTCACAGTTTGTTGTTGTTGAAACACTGGTTCATAAGGAAGCTGAAAATGGGCTGGGAGTCACCTGTTCAGGTAAACAGCAAGAACGAGATCAGCTGCATTCCTAATGTGTCTATTCACCGATGAGCTGAGTGTTAACTACACTTTATTTGACGTTAGATTTTATTCGAAATGCGATACGAAATTAACTAAGCAGGCAGCTGCCCAGGGAGACCTCAAGAGCCTTAGAGCAGTCGTCTAAAAGGGTTAGTGGTTCGATTCCTGGTTCGTCATAGTTACCCTAGACATAGTTGTCCTTGGACAAGACACCGAAACCCAGCAGTATCACTGATATGTACCATCGGGTAGCTGTCCAACCACAATTTCCCAAAGGGGATCAATAAAGTATGTTATTATTATTATTATTATTATTATTATTATTATTACTACAACTACAACTACAACAACAACAACAACAACAACAGGTGTGTGGCCCCTTTGCCTCTGGGCCCCCGAGGTGGGTTTTATTTTTATAATTATTTCTTTCTACAGTTCAGTTTTTCTTTCAGTCAGAACCTCTCAGACCATTAGGAACAAAACTAGCTCCGAAAATGTCCGAACTGGAGACAATCAACTACAACTCCCAAAGTGCAATTAACTTCCAAACAACCAATCACTGAGCCTTGTGTTCTGTCACATGACAAACTAACGGCAGCTGTCAATTGACTGAAATCAGTAACCATGACGACAGCGCAGCAGAGGCTCATGGGTGCTGTAGTTTTTACAGCCAGAACAACTTTGTCGTTGTGGTCCACAGGTGTCTGGTCTTCCTCCTTCTCTTCCTCATAGATTCATACCCGGAGGACTGAGCAGAAACAGCAAAACTTCGAATCATTCTGTTTCAACTTTTATTTTGAAAGGTGAAACGAGTCCAGTTGATACCGAACAGAACTTTAGGAGAACCAGAACCACAGACAGACACGGTGGAGATTTACAAGATAAAAGACAGAATTCATTTGAATAAACTCAAAATGAAGCAGTTTCAAGACGTTTGTTTCACCAATGTCACTGATCGGTTTCAGTGATCAGAGCAGGAACCATGAAACACTCGGCCCAGTATTAAAACCTTCACATAGTATTCGAGCCCAGAACTCGTTTGATCTGGTTTTGTTCACAGAAACATGAAATAAAGCGGAACAAAAGGGGGTCGGTCTTACTGTCGCTCGTTTGGTTGCTCTCGGAGGTCTTGGTGTCGCCCGGTTCCCAGTTTCCCACTAGCGGCACTATGCGCGGCTGGTCCTCGTCGTTATTCTGTGCCAAGCGGGTCTGCGGATCCACCTTCTTACGGTACACCTTGAACTGGGAGTCGGATCTAGGTTTGAGGACGCACTGGTCCTGGCCCTTCATCCAGCATTTTACCAGCTGGCACTGCGGCTGTGCGTCCATCGGGAATGAGACCAGGGCCAGGTCACAGTTCGGCTGATCGCAACACGCATTCTTGCAGTTCTCCGGGGTCAACACCGAGACCCCGCTGCTCAAGTGGAGCGCTAGTGCGTTCAGAGCCACCGGGTCGAGGCTCTGATTCTCATCGACCGAGTCCCAGTCACATCCCAGTGCAAGACCGGAGCAGACCAGGAACCAGAGCGCTGGCAAACTCGATCCGAACCAGTTTTTCTTCATGATTCGAACACGGATTCTGTGGAAACTGCAAAACCTTCGACTTTCTTTCTCCGAGCTTCGTGAAAACAATGACTGACTTCCGTGTTCTCAGGTTTCTTGATGTCGCAGGTACATTTACCTGAGAGATAGGTGAGGTCCCCGAGGCCACGCCTCCATTTGCGTCACCACACAAAAAAACGACCGGATTATTTTTATCATCACTTCGTCAAGTCTGAATAATTAGAGCTGATCAATTTGTGTGACTTCTTCATTTTCTGATCAATAATCAATGTTTTAATCTGAAAAATTAATCATTTTAAAGTAAAATGATTTTAGAGATTTACAACAGCTGCAGGTGAGTCAGCACCTGAAGCAGTGACATCACAAGGTTGGTTAAATCTCTTTAATGTGCTCTCAGACGGTTGGACCCAAGTTCACCCCCTGTCTCTGCTGAGTCCAGGTCTGAAGAAACAAGTGAAAATAAAGGTTTTTGATAAATAAACCATAATCCGTCATTCAAAAAGTCTATAGATCCTCTGCTGTGGCTCCAGACCCTGATCTGGTTCATCCTGTTGCATTTGGTTTTTCCTGACATAATTCTGGTGTCCACTTGACTCTGGATTTACAATGCAGGTCAGGACAAAAGTCCAGGAACCTCGGACGGTAACACGAGTCACAGATCAGGACTAGGGTTTAGAACGTGTCCCAGGATCATTGGGGATTCATTTCATATCTAAACTGAGGGTTTGACTCTTTGTAATAACAAACAAAATCTCAAACGTTAGTTCTTCTGATCTTCAGATACGATCACGTCATCAATAACTGATTATTGATCAGATCCATTTGCTAAGTACTGACACACACTCAGCCAAAACCAACAGATACAAGAAAATGTAAGAACACATTCAATGAAAGCTCTGTAATCAGGGTTCTGTCCACCTGAAACTGGGGGTGTTTAGGCTGCACCTTGGTGTACATGCCAATTTCAGTAATCAGAAACCAATGGAAGGAGATCTACTGCAGCTTGGGAGCAACAACTCTTCCAATGAGGCAATACCTGTTGTTTCAACCAGATATCACAGCAAACATGTCAAATCAACCACCTTTTCTAATAAAACAAGAGACACTCATTGTTGGTGTCAGTTTTCCTTATCCATACAGTAAACAACAATCATGCACTGATAATACTTAATGTACGAAATACATACAAACATACTGGCTACTTGTCGAGGTGTCTTGGACAAGACACCGAAACCCTGTAGTAGTGCCGATATGTACTGTCTGGCAGCTGTCCAACCACAATTTTCCCAAGGGGATCAATAAAGTTTGTCATTATTATTATTTCATGTAGTGTATCTTAAACATATACTAAATATAGCCATCATGAAGGAAAATTAACTGTATTATAGGACTGTTAAATTACATTTGTCATTTTTGCTTTAGCATTGTCTAGCTAATATACACACCCTCTAACATCCAGCTGTTAAACAATTTATTGAACTAATTAATTTAATTAAATAGTAGTGAGAAAGCTTTCTTTATTCTGACTCTGTATGCCACCACAGTGAAAGAAACAATAAGTATAGTAAAAGTTTGTCAAAAATATTGTATGGCCTGTGTAGGAACTGCATCTATTTTTATGCCATAGTAGACATATAGGGTACTTGGAAAAACTATGTCTGAAAAGACACAGCAGCACTCAGTGTGTGGCCTAAATGATCCACATGTGAGGACTGAAATCTGTGATCATATTAGGACATGCAGTCTCCTTGAAGCAAGGCTGTAAAATGACCTTATATTGGTTTGTCAACTCCTCACCTACAGGTACAAAAGAAAATATACAGTTATAATAATAAATACTTTATTGAGCCCTTGGGGAAATTGTGGGTGGACAGCTGCTAGACGGTATGTCAGCGATACACTACGGGGTTTCGGTGTCTTATCCAAGGACACCTCAGCTAGTAGCCAGGAGGAACCGGGAATCAAACCACTCACGCTGGGGTTCAGTAGGCGACTGCTCTACCCCCAGAGCTACTGCCGCCCCCAAACTACAACAGTAAAATGTAAAAGACATATAAAGTCAGAAAGATGCATTTTGAACTTTAACTACACTGAAACAAACCAAAATCTGAAGTCCTAGTTGCCTCTGCCAATAAAAATGAATTTTAAAAATAAATAACACATCTGTGTGTTTGTCGTTAGAGTATATTAGTTTGGTAAAATGTTACATTGGACAGTGTTAGATTAGTCTCTGTTCTGTTGTGTTTTGGTTAGCAGTTAGCCTTGAAGCTAATGTAAAAACGAATAGAACATAGCGTTACTAAGCTGACATACTGACATGTAGATGATAATTTATATTTCTACTGATATAGCCGGTTGCAAAAGTCCAGGGAGGTCGAAAGAGCAGACGGGAACTTCTTGTCTGTGTCCACTTATTGTAGATAAACAGCATAAACAGCACTTCATACTAACAGCCTGCACAAATCTGTTCTTCCCATTCTGACCCTCCCCCATGACGTGATTGGTCGGTTCCAGGTTAAATTCTACTGGCTGCTGATTTGTGGTAGATTGTCACTCAGTTGGTTCTCGCAGAAATAGAGGAGCAAAACACTGTGAGAACAAACGTTGTGAGAACGAATGTTCAGAGAACGAATGTTCTGAGAACAAATGTTTGAGAACGAATGTTCTGAGAATTAATGTTTGAGAACGAATGTTCTGAGAGCGAATTTCTGAGAACGAATGTTTGAGAACAAATGTTCTGAGAGCGAATGTTCTGAGAACAAATGTCTGAGAGCGAATTTCTGAGAGCGAATTTCTGAGAACAAATGTTCTGAGAACGAATGTCTGAGAGCAAATGTCAGAGAGCGAATGTTCTGAGAACAAATGTTTGAGAGCGAATTTCTGAGAACGAATGTTCTGAGAACAAATGTTCTGAGAGCGAATTTCTGAGAACGAATGTTCTGAGAACAAATGTTCTGAGAGTAAATGGTCTGAGAACGAATGTCAGAGAGCGAATGTTCTGAGAACAAATGTTTGAGAACGATAGCTGAGAGTAAATGTTCTGAGAATTAATGTTCTGAGAACAAATGTTCTGAGAGCGAATGTTCTGAGAACAAATGTTTGAGAACGAATGTTCTGAGAATTAATGTTTGAGAACGAATGTTCTGAGAGCGAATTTCTGAGAACGAATGTTTGAGAACAAATGTTCTGAGAACGAATGTTCTGAGAACAAATGTCTGAGAGCGAATTTCTGAGAGCGAATTTCTGAGAACAAATGTTCTGAGAACGAATGTCTGAGAGCGAATTTCTGAGAACGAATGTTCTGAGAACAAATGTTCTGAGAGTAAATGGTCTGAGAACGAATGTCAGAGAGCGAATGTTCTGAGAACAAATGTTTGAGAACAAATGTTCTGAGAGTAAATGGTCTGAGAACGAATGTTCTGAGAACAAATGTTCTGAGAGTAAATGGTCTGAGAACGAATGTTCTGAGAACAAATGTTCTGAGAGTAAATGTTCTGAGAACGAATGTCTGAGAGCGAATGTTCTGAGAACAAATGTTTGAGAGCGAATTTCTGAGAACAAATGTTCTGAGAGTAAATGGTCTGAGAACGAATGTCAGAGAGCAAATGTTCTGAGAACAAATGTCTGAGAGCGAATTTCTGAGAACGAATGTTCTGAGAACAAATGTTCTGAGAGTAAATGGTCTGAGAACGAATGTCAGAGAGCGAATGTTCTGAGAACAAATGTTTGAGAACGATAGCTGAGAGTAAATGTTCTGAGAATTAATGTTCTGAGAACAAATGTTCTGAGAGCGAATGTTCTGAGAACCAATGTTTGAAAATAAATGTTCTGAGAACAAATGTTCTGAGAGCGAATTTCTGAGAGAAAATGTCCTGAGAACAAATGTTTGAGAGCGAATGTTCTGAGAGTGAATTTCTGAGAACGAATGTTCTGAGATTGAAAGTTTTGAGAACAAATGTTCTGAGAACAAATGTTTGAGAACGATATCTGAGAGTAAATGTTCTGAGAATTAATGTTTGAGAACGAATGTTCTGAGAACAAATGTTCTGAGAGCGAATTTCTGAGAACAAATGTTCTGAGAGCGAATGTTCTGAGAACAAATGTTCTGAGAGCGAATGTCTGAGAGCGAATGTTGCCACATATGTTGAAACAAACTTTATTAAACAACAATCCCCCCAAGAGGATCTGTAAAGAATGTCAATATCTTCTAGAAAAGACGTCTGCAGTTCACATGTCCTCCACTTGGCGGCGGTGCAGCTCCTTCTGTCTGTCAGGATGTCATTCAGCGGCGCTAGGACCCTGCAGAGTCCTCTCATGGAGCGTTTAAAGTTGCCTCGGAAACGTCTACGTCGCATTCAACTGTTGCTGAGTAAAAAGTAAATTTGACCAGAAACAGATACGTTTAGGGCAAATAGCAATGCTTGTTTTTCTTTATCTTTTTATGCTTTGTGTTGTTGTGCTCTTTAATATTGTATCTCTGCTCATGTTTGCGTTTCACTGGAAACATTTAAACCTATCTACACCGGATGTACAAACTGGTCAAATTGCCATTTCAGTGACAGAAGGTAAAACTCAATCTGAATCCTGCTGCCTTGTCCTCCTGAATCTGTCTCAATTTTCCACGTGTGGTCGTAACTCCGACATCACCTGAACGCAGCAGTAGCGACGGGTCCCGCCCTGCTCCGTTCCAGCACCGGCCGTTCTCCGGTTCTGCTCCGGTTCTGCTCCGGTTCTCCTCCGCACCCGTCTTTCCACTGTTTTCTATTTTCATACTTTCCGTCACTTAAAAAAAAAAGTGAAAATTTGAGAAGAGCCACAGAATTTAGCTTTTTGTTTATAATTAATTCTTATTTCTAGTATTAGTATTTGTTTTATTAGTATCAATAGAAGCAGTGGTAGTAGTGTTAGAAGTAATAATTAGTAACTTCTTTAATTCTTGGTATTTGTCTCTAATTATATTAGAGATATACATTATATAATTTTTCAATAAACCAGACTCTGTAATATTTTTATCAAATTTTGGAGATTTTTTTCCTCTGGACTCTTTCCCTTTCCTCTTTGAGGTTGACTCTGTGGGTCCAGGTCTGTGGGGTCCAGATGGCAGCGAACCGGGTGGGAAGACGGGTGAACAAGGTCTGTGGTAGCCAGTCACAGAGTCGGGCTCCGGGTCTGAGTCTGCAACGGCGTCAGGCCCGGGTCACCGTTAAGTACAACCGACGGGAGCTGCAGCGCAGGCTGGATACAGAGAAGTGGATTGACTGTGGACTAGACCAGCTGTACCAGGGCAGGGTGAGTACTGCAATAGTACTACTGTTGATAAATACGACAGAGCAGATCAGTGGTACCAGAGCCAAGTGAGTACTACAGTACTACCAAATACTGCTATTGTACAATACTTCTGCAGAATATATAGTGATAATATAGTGATTGATGACAGTATTGCAAAGCTGCTTGACTTATTTCCTGTGTACATCCATCTTCAGAAATAAAGTTTAAAAATGAAAGATATCAATAAACATACACAATGAAAAGTCAGACGTTAACAGCAGGTTGTAAACTGGTATCATGAAATCTCGTCTGTGCAGGTCTGGTTCCAGAGCTTTGACAGAGAAAACCTCAGATCGTGGTTTGGATAGAAAGCTAAAATCCTGTTTAGTAGTAATTCTAAAATGAACAGCCAGTCAGGCCAAGTTTGGGGGATGTGATCGAGTTGAATTAGTTAAAATATTTGCTTCTGTATTTTAACCCAGCTGCAGACACAGAAGGGAACTTGACTAAAGGCCAAAAGGTCCAAAAGCGAAGAGATAAAAGAACGATTTTCTCAACGTCAGTAGAGGATACAAACAAATGTGGTTATATTTGACCTGGTGTTCTGGACCTGAGCAAACAACACTCAGCAGCACGTTTAACGTATACTAAAAGGTCTTGAAGGTTATTGTGGATCAGCTGGATGGACTATGGTGGACTGAATAAAACCATCTCAGACTTTGTCTCATTTGGTTGGAGGACGTCTAATACACGTTACTGTTTCTGTCACCACCTCTTATGCTGCATATGTTTACTGATATGGTAAAGTATCATATGAGCTTCTTCAATATTTTCTTCAGGTTTTGGACAAACAAAGAAAAAAGAACCAAGGTGACTGGTCCCAGTACATGTGTGACTGTGAGGGAGGCAGAAGACAGACCAGTCCTGGACACAGAGTGGTGAACAAACATCAAGCCTGTGTTCAGAGATAGAAAATCTGAAATTTGGGTGAAGACTGCATATTCAAGGGTCTTGGCAACAAACGAAAGCATAAAAATGAGATGATAATAAAGATGAGATGTCACTGGAAGAGGAACCGGTGCCAGTATCGTGTTATCGTGCTAATATTAATAAAGTGTTCCTAATGAAGCTGAGAGGATTTGAAGGTTCCGTTTCCTGCAGAGAACAAATTTAAACATGAAGACGAAACACGAACTGACAGCTCGGACACTGCTGCAGGCTGATCTGTCCTACTGTGTTTTAATGTGTTAGTGACTAACAGGGATGTGACTGAGCTGCGGTTCACACACAAGTTACACTTTGTTCTCAAGACCTCTTCACCTAGCATCCGGGTTTTGATCTGGACCTGGTTTTGACTTATAACCTTTTACTCTTATCGTCAGTCTGTTGACACATTAGTGAACTACATAGTTTCAGGAAGGTATTCGAGTCCAGTCTGACGTTCAGAGACTAAAACTCTTTGATTCAGGTCCAGAAGAGAGGCTGGTTTTAGATAAATGTGAAGTTAGTCTGAACATTTTCTGTATGAAGCCAGAACCAAAAGCTGAGATTCTGAAAAAAAAAACAGAAACGCGTCTGCCGATATTTTCAGTGTCATGTTAACATGTGATGTCACAGGACAGATAATAGTTTTAAGCAGCGACCCAGCTTTGAGGTGAATCACATGACGCAGCTGTGGTTCTCTGCTCACACCGCTGTCCTACACCCACCCATCCTCCATCTATGTCTTGATGTCTCTTTAAAGCTGCTGAGTGGAATTGATTTAGGAGCCTGAACCTCCAGGGAGGGTGGAGATATTGACGAGTCAGAGACGGTAAAAGCTGCATTAGTGGGGGGAGTTTGAGATAAATGGCGGTGGTGGTCATCTGTCTCCCATAGACGCTGTAAAAGGGGGAGGAGTGATGACACAGAAACTCAGATCATTTTCAGTCACAGAGTTCTACCTCTGAAGGGAGTTTTTCCTCTACACTGTCTCATGGTGCTGCTCAGTGGGGTTGTTGGCTTTTCTATAATTTATTTGAACTGAGAGGACTGTGTGTCCAACACAGTCTTCTCTTTCACACACACATTTATTTTACTGGTGTATCAGCTGATGCAGTCCATCAGTCACTTTTCTAAGCAGGTCAGTGTGTGTGTTACTGTTCGGTCTCTTGACCTTCAGACACAGATGAAAGCAGATGTTCTCATCTCTCGTGTAAAAGCTGAACTTTTCTGTAGTATCAGTATTAGTATTACTAATAGTAGTAGTACATCAGTATAAGTTAAACATACTACAGGCATATTACATCATGTCTCTCATGACGCCTGATGCAAGGCGCAGCAGTAACATTGATCAAGCTTTGTCTGTGTCCTCAGGAGGAGGACATGCCGGAGGAGGTGAACATCGACGAACTGTTGGACCTGAAGACGGACGAGGAGAGGACTCACAGACTGAAGGTCAGACAGACAGACCACAGACAGACTGACGACAGACCGAAGGTCAGACAGACAGACAGATGACAGACAGACTGAAAGGCAGACAGACGACAGACTGAAAGGCAGACAGGTGACAGACAGACAGACTGAAAGGAAGAAAGACAGATGAACGACAGACTGAGGCTCAGACAGACGGACAACAGACTGACGACAGACAGACCACTACACTTTCATGTCAGTAAACTCATCTGTGTCTCACATGTTTACAGGAGATTTTCTGCTCATGTAAGAACAACACAGAGGTAAGAACCACAGACACAGACAGACAGACACAGGCAGATACACAGACGTACGCACAACTTTATTTGTATATAACGCATTAAAACATGAACAGATCCCAAATAAAAATAGATAAAATGCAATGAAGAGTTTAAATGAAATGAGAAACGACGTCAACAACCTGACCAACAGTAAAACGCTTCACGTTTGTCCTGCACCACCTGCAGAACATGAAGATGGTGCAGTAATGGTGTAAACCAGCGGTCTCTAACAGGCAGACTGCGGTCCGGATCCGGACCCAGAAGCTGTCCCATACAGACCCAGAGCTACAGACCAAACCAAACGTTTTGATTCCAAATCTCGCGGGACACCTTAATTTTCACCGGCCAGCTATTTCGATCTTTACAGTAGGTATTTAATGGACGCGAGAACGCATTGGCCAATTGAATGCGAGTTAAGCGATCCCACGTGACTTCACTTCAGCCAATCGATTCTGTGGATCACGGGGAGTAAAATTAGCGACTCAACAGTAGATGAGAGAAAGTTCGGGGTTGGAAAGTCAAGTCAACTTTATTTATAAAGTACTTTTAAAACAGCAGACTGACCAAAGTGCTTAACAATTTAAAATAAAAAAGAATAAAAGAATAGAACATAATAAAAGTGCAATCAAAATGCCATTTCCAACATAACATTTAAATAAAATTAAAAATTTAAAAGAACTAAAAGGAATAAAGTACAATAAAATTGTTAAAGCCAACTTCTCATACTGGGTCAAAAGCCAAGGAGAATAAATGAGTTTTGAGCTTTGATTTAAAAACAGTCAGTGAGGAGGCCTGTCTAACTTGCAGTGGCAATGCATTCCACAACTTAGGGCCTACAACAGCAAATGCCCTGTCTCCCCTGAGCTTCCTTTGTGTCTTTGGCACATACAGAAGCAGCTGGTCAGCTGATCTGAGCGACTGAGAGGGGGAGTGCACACATAGCAGCTCAGAAAGGTAGGGAGGGGCAAGACCATTTAAAGACTTAAAAACAAATAAAAGAATTTTAAAATGAACTCTAAGATGGACAAGCAGCCACTGCAGTGAGGCTAAAACCGGGGTAATGTGCTCTCTCTTGCGAGTTCCACTCAGCAAGCGAGCAGCAGCATTTTGTACCAGCTGAAGACAGGACATGGACGATTGAGACACACCAAAATACAAAGAATTACAGTAATCCAGGCCTGGCTTTTTGATCAGTGGCTGGACTGTAGCATGTTCACAGTTCTTTGGAAAGACACCAGAGGCGAGGCTGCTGTTAATAACAGCAAGAACAGAAGGTCCTAAAGTAGTGATAACCTCTTTAAAAAATCGAGGTGGGACAGCATCAGTGGGGGAACCTGAGGGCTTCAAATGTTTAACAGTCTCATATAAAAACGACAGAGTCACTGGTTCAAATTGAAGAAAAGTTACAGGACAAAATACAGAAACTCACGGGTCAGAAGCAGGTGGTGATATGAGGGCCCTGACATTGTTCACCTTATTTACAAAGAACTTAAGAAACTTTTCACATGCCTCCAGACAAGGTTCTACACAGGCAGTCTTGGGGGCATTAAGAACAACGTCTATAGTGTTAAACAGAACATGAGGCTTGTGACAGTTCGACAGGATAATATTAGACAGGTGTTGTCTTTTAGCCTCTTTTACCACAGTCTGATAACGACGCCAGCAGTCCTTTAGAATTTGCAAAGACACTTGCAGCAGCTTGTCCTTCCTCCACTTTCGTTCAGCTTTCCGGCACTCACGTCTGACACCACGAGTTTGATTTAGCCAGGGTTCAGATTGTTTTAGGCTGTCTGGGTTTTAATGGAGCCACAGCATCTATTACTGTTTGGCAGGTGGAGTGAAACCAGGAGCTGAGCTCATCTGTATCAGAACACACAGGCTCTGAGGTGTTTTGATTGAAGGAGGCTGAGAACTGAGCGGCTCTTATTAAAAGAGTCAATGTCAAGTGTGATCACAGAAAGTTGCTGGTCTCAGAGCCCAGTATGACCAATTAGTCAAAAGGTTTTTTAATTGTACTTAATTAATTTGATTTGACAGTCAAGTATTGATTATATGCAGGCTACTTAATAATATATCACAGTAAATAGTTAGACATTATAATAAATAATTTGTGTAACCGGACCTCTTTAAATTTTTGTTGAATACCCCTGATGTAAACTGTAGGAGGCCCTAACACCTGAAATTGTGTCTTTGCCCATCAGGCGTTCATCAGCGAGCTGCTGGTGAAGCTGCAGGGTTTACAAAAGCAAGAGGATCTGCATAACGACGGCATCAACCTCCCCCAGCTCCACATCTACCCTACCCGCTCTGGATCAGCTGACCCAGTCTGACCCAGAACCCCTGTACCTACAACCAGTCCAAAAGAAACTGGAGTGGAAAACAAACACACCTGGTGTCAGAATCCTCCAGAACCCCCCTTGCATTCACAAAAGAAGAAGAGTTGAGACTTTATCTTCTTAATATGACACAGCGTTGGTGGTTCAAGGGCTGGAACAGCTCCGTCTGAGAGTCTTCACGTTTTCAAGTTCTCCTCAGTGTCACAGTGAATCTCTGACAGCTGCAAATAAAAAAGCTGTTGTCAGTAGCTAATTCGACCTCTTTCAGAATCTACAAACACTGACCACTGCAACACAAAAACCTGAAAACCTTATGAGTCTCAGGCAAGCTCTAAAGTCTGCCTGTGCAAACACTCACATCCTGGTCTCCATTTCCCATCTCTCTCCTGGTTGTCTCAGACAGACGGACAAATCCCTCCTCGGTCTCTGAGACACTAGACTACACTTGAACAAGTCGTAGTTTGTCTCATAATGACAACCTGGTTTTTCTTCTTCTGTGACTGCTCCTATTTTGTCCACCACACCCAGCATCACTCCACCCACCTGCTGTAAGCAAGATGTACTGTGCTGTGAAACAAACACACCTGATGTTTGATTTGGTCCAAACAGAAAAAGCAGTGGAAGTTTTCCTTTCTGCTTACTCCACTGGACTTAGATTTTAGCCTCAGTGTCAGACTGGATCCTGTTGGAACAGAGGAAACTCTGCCTCCTGCTCTCTCACTTTTCTGTCTCAATGTGTTTTGATAGGACCTTGAATAAATCTGCATAAGAAAACAGTCTCTTGTCATGAAAGGATCCTTCTGCTTATTATTGCAACTGTCCTGTTGGTACAGAGAACACGCTAACAGCATGCTGCAGGATTTCTCTGTCAGAACAGCTGTAACTCAGCTTCACAACCCCCCACACTCCTCCCAGAAAAATGAAGGCTGAGTCTTGTGTTGGATGTTAGCCTAGGCTGTTTGTTGTCTAGAAAGACAAATTAGGTCCAGCTTTACCTGGATCCTGCAGGTACTTCAATTCTGGATTAACCAACCAATCATAAGGACCCACAGTCAGTGTGTTGCTCTACCAGCTAATAAACCTTTTAAGAAAATGTGTAATTATAGAAATTAATCTTTCCTGTCATCAAAGAAATGGCTATTTAGGAACTGAGCTGCAGGTTGTATCACAGTCAAAATCAGTCCTGAAATGGAACAATGTGGGACAAAAAAAGGAGGGAGTGCACTTCTACATGCACCATAGATTCATATTAATGCACTGAAATGACCAAAATATGATATAAAGTTAAATAAAACCATCAGCTCATGACGAGAAGACCGAAACCTATAGAGTTGTCCTGTAAAATGAACGAACAGGATGACCTCAAATTGTGGTTCTGGTCATGTGTGATTAAAGGAAACCACACTGATTTCATTCGATCTGATGGAAACATCTGAACCTGAATCTGACGGGGTTTGTTCGATGAACAAGAAGAAATTGTTTGAACATAAAGTTTATTTGCTGCATGACACCATGTATTTACACTGATGGCCCAGCAGGGGGCGTATGTACACAGAGGTTTCACTGTTACTGCATAAATTAACTCTTTAATACACAGGAAACAGGTTGTACTGCCGCTATTTTACATGTGGACAAGGAGTCGGATAAAATGCCTTTGAGCAAGGCACAGCAGGAAGCTACTGTTGGCACACTGCAGACTCCGGGCGATGATGTCACAAAACAAGACAAGAAAAAACATTTTCAGACTGATGATCATGAAGTTTTATCTTGTGACTACATAAGATGTGGCATTATCAGATATCAGATTATTTCGCAAACACGAGGAAGATGATAACTGTCAAACTCAGCTGATCCAGATCAAGATCATGTCAACACAAAATATGCATCTTCTCATGGGACAAGTTACTGTCTCGACTGAACCACACAAGACAGAACAACATCCTCCCCTGTTGATGGAAGTTCTGTTTAATTTTGCTTGCTTGTGTGTACAGACAAAAACTTCAGTTACTGTTTGCACAACTACAGTAACTCGCACAGCTCAGTACTTTGATCAGTGGATTTATGGTGATTCTGTGCAAACATGAACAAGTTCCTAATCATGTCAACGATACATTAGTGTTCTGTGGAAAGATAAGTGATCTTGAACCATGACTCAGAAAATCTCACAGATTTCCTGTGAGAAGAAACAACAGCTGCAGATGTGAAGTTAACATCTGGATCCATGACATATCCTTTTCTCATCCACACATGAACAAGGCAACTTATGAGAACAACATAGATCAAGATACTACTAGTCTACGTTGTAGGTAATTTGTATATATACATACAGTGCCCGTCCAAACATAAGTCACCTGGATTCAACTAAGCAAATAGGTACGAGCCTGCTTTGGATAATTACTGCAAGTATTTTTCTACTGGTAACAAGTTATTAAACTCTAACTGATGCAGTGAGCAGCTTCTCATTTCTTAAACAACCATGTCTGAAGACACATCCTGTGGTCGTAATAAAGATGTTAATCTGTTTCAGAAGGATCAAATTAATGACATGAATCAAAGAAAACATCTAAGGAGATTGATGAAACTACTAAAACTGGGTTAAGAACCGTCCAATGGAAGAAGGTCATGTGGTCTGATGAGTCCAGATTGACCCTGTTCCAGAGTGTTGGAGCATCAGGGTAAGAAGAGAGGAGGTGAAGTGATGCACCCATCATGCCTAGTGTCTACTGTACAAGACTGTGGGGGCAGTGCTATGATCTGGGGTTGCTGCAGTTGGTCAGGTCCAGGTTCAGCAACGTTATGTGTCCAAAGAATGAGGTCAGCTAACTACCTGAATATACTGAATGACCAGGTTATTACATCAATGGGTTTTTCTTCCCTGATGTCTCGGACATATTCCAAGACAACAATGACAGGATTCATCTGGTTCAGACTTTGAAAGAGTGATTCAGGGAGCAGGACACCTAATTTTTACACATTGATTGGTCACCACAGAGTCCAGATCTTAACCCCACTGAGAGTCTTTGGGGTGTGCTGGAGAAGACTTTGTGCAGCATCAGACTCTCTATCATCAAAACAATAATTAATGCAACTCTTGACGTGAATAAATGTTGAGACATTTAAGAAGCTGATTGAAACGATGCCACAGTGAATGTGTGCTGTGTGTGTGTGTGTGTGAGAATAGGTTATGCACAAATTACTAATCTTGTACAAGAGAGTATGACCTGGTTACTCAGAGAAACCAGAGTTCTTCTCTTGTTTAAGAGAACAAGTTCTCTGCATTTAAACTGCATTCAGATCACAATAATTAATGAAGAACAAATAAATTAACACAGATGCACAAGTAAACATCTCCAGCACATGATCTGGAAAAGGAAATAAATATCTTCCAGGGCTTTAACACATATCCACATCATCTTGTTTACATTAAATCTTGTACACAAAACAAAAAACAAGATTTTTGGTGACAGTGGAGGTTAAACAACATTTCAGTTCATTCGGACATGTTCTGTTTACTGCTTCTATCTTATCTGGACAAACTTCTCATATTTTTTACCTTGTTTTAGAATTAAAAACCAATAAAAACAGCACAGCTCTACTACAATGACAAAAACTGGAAATCCAAAGAGGAATAATCTGACACTTCTACATCAAACTGTGTCTGAGTCTCTTGAACCATTATTAAATCAAAATACTATTTTGTTTCTGTCCCTGTTTTTGTGATGATTGCTCAAATAATTAAACTATTCTCTGAGTCTCATCTCTCAGTTTTACACAATGAAGCGCCTGAAGGCGGCGAATACTAAGTTCTATTTATTGTATGTTTGAGTAAAGCTGATGTGTGACTTAAGGCAACATTTGAATCCTGTAAACACTAAAACACCAGGTCTAAGATGAGCTGCTGATCGATGATTTTCAGCTAGTTGACTCATTTAGCTGACTTTAAGGTTTTTCAGAGTGTTGATGAGCTTAAAGGGAGACTGTCATTTATAAAAAGCTCTTTCAGGATTTGGGAGTTTTTAATGCAAGAAACCACCTAATTCAGGGGTTTTATCGCATAGAACAATAACGTTAGGCTGTTGATTATTGAATGTGACAGTGGGAAGAGGTGCTATCACCACCACCACATTCTTAAACTGCACATTTCTTTTCACAGTGTCCGTGTTTTGATTTTGTCAGAAAACTGGTCACTTGGTTTCTAAAATGATAAAAGCAAAGATATGACAGAGAAGCAAAGATGAGAACATTTGTGATTTTACTGGATAAAATGATGCATCAACTGTAGCTGTTGAATGTTTCCTCTATCAGCTCCAGTTCAACTGTAAACGGCTGTAAACTGAAGAAAATCCAGAGTTAAGATCCAGATCCGGTCAGTCTCCCACAGTTTATACTGACCAGACACAAAACATTTGAAATTTCTCTACAAACAGTCTGAATTAAACTAAGTTTTAAACTGATTTATAACAAAACTGCTGTGGACCCAGACAGAAGCAGAAAAATAGAACGGATCAGTTCGGCAGCATCTGTCCCCTCATCGGAGATTTAAACACCCACACAGTTTACACAAGAAATAAATATGTTAGTACAAAAGCTGTCAGTCCTTCAGCCTGTTCTCTGGTAAGGCACCTTAAATCTGGTATGTCCTTGTTGGTGATGCAGCCAAGTCTATGCATTCAAAACTGCCTTTGAATGCAGCAGCTGGACTTTCTGATCCAGCCCAGACTCAGAGAGACTGCTGAACTCCTAGGGTCCAGTTTTAGTTCTGGTGTGATGTGATACTGAGTCTCAGAGTCTCTGCTGTCTGCTAAGGGTTTTGGCACCAAGTTTAAGGTGGGTTTTATCTTGTATATTTTTAGTTTAATTTGTAAAGTAGTGACAAGTGTTTTTGTCACAGGGTGAAAAGCTTCTTACTTTTTCACTTTACAGTGAAAAGGATGTCCCAAAACTTTGAACCACAACTATTAAAACATTAATAAGAAACTGGCTTTGAACCAAAGCTGCACTGGGAACAAGTGGAATCATCTCAGCCTTTTCCTGCACCGCAACAGACTCTGACTGTCATCTTCAGCTAAAGCAGGATGTAGAACTCTTTTGCAGTTAGTTTCACTGAGCCTGTTGTTCGATGTTTGAGGTTCCACAAGGTCTACAGATGGAAACAAATGTGACAACTGGTACAATAAATTTAAACCTGTTCATGACCCCCGACAAAGCACCACAGTCAAGACCAGAATCAAAGTGGATTTCTTTTGGTAAATCCAGTAACCTGTCGACACCAACTGATTCTCTGCAGGATATTTCAACGAGACGTTGACTCGGAAATAAGCGTTTTTCTTACAGTGGAGCTGATGAAGCTTGTTGACTCCACCACTCTGCTCTGGACCAGCCGAAACACTGCCTCAGCTCTGTCTGTATATGACTCTGGTGCAGCCCTTCACTCTTCTTCACCCCCCCTACCCCAATTATCCATGGCCTGGATGCTGATTGGTCAGAGAGGGTAATGACAAGGCACTAATGGATCATCTGATTGGTCCTTTCTCCACAATATGGAGGTTTGGTCAGGATTTCTGACAACCTGTTAGAACAAGGTGTGGTCCCAGTCCAGGTTCAGATTCAGGGTTAGAGGTCACAACTCAGGTGGATGAGGTGGTTGATAGCAGCAGAGGTAGGAGAGGAGGCAGCCATCTCTGAAACAACAACAGTAAACTGTGTCCTGGGTAAGAGGCTGTTACTAGACTCTCAGCTCAGATCAGGATTTTACAGTTTGGACAAAAGGTTTTAAATGATAAACAGGTGAATTCAGTCAGAACGTGATTATTTTTGTGATGCTGCTGCAGTTTAACACTACAACTGATGGTTAATGAACTGACTGGATCAGTTCAGGTCCAACAAGTCTGGATCTATGTCCAAACACAAATCCTGCAGAAGAGATCACCTGGCAGCTGTTAGGCCTCGCTAGCGCTGCTGTTCCTGTTCAGTTCTCTGATGCCCTGCAGGATCCTCTTCATGTGACCAACCTTCGTCACCCCCAGGTCCTAAACACACACACAAACATATGTCACAAAGCTTTGACACATCATCAAGAGTCCAGAATCCAGAATCCTGTTAGCTTGAGAGCTAGTGACACTACCTTCAGGTCTCTCCTCTCCAGGTGGATAAGCTCGGCTCCGCGTACGTCATGTCCGATAAAGATGTCCTTATATTCAGTGAGACAGAGAAAGTCCAGCCAGGCCCCCACCTCCTCCGTCCCCCACTGGTGAACTGAGACATCGACAGGAAGTGGTTGAGGAAACAGACAGTGAGTAAACCAGAGCAGTGATTTAAATTGGAGAGAAGGGGAATGAAGACAGAGACTCACCTGGCAGAGACAGAGTAGCACAGGTCTCTTTGTTCTTGTTGTTTTTGTCTTTCTTGAACTTCGGGACTAAACGAAACTTTGCACTTCGACTTCGCTTGGAGAAATCTGTCAGAGGACCCTAAAGATACAGACACAGTAACAGTTAATCCAAAGACACAATCATGATCTGGAGACGGATCTAGCAGAACTACAGAAGTAGAACCAGCACAACCAGCCCTGTCAACGGAACCGAACGGAAGACTTGTGATTCACCTCGTGGTCTGAGGGGTCGATGACAGGACACAACCAGGGAACATCAGTGAGTCGACGGAGCTGCTGAGCCACAGAGTTCAGAGCTGTATTCAACTGCTCCTGCTGAGGAGGATCCAGCTGCTGTAGACACACAGAGACAGCACCTGTCAAAACCAAGACCTGGACTGGGATTGGATACCAGTGTCGGGGCTAGGACCAGGACAGAAAGGGCATTTTGCTGTGGCTCTCATGAGCGGATCAGTTTGTGATCTTGTTCAGTTTCTTTTCACACAGAAAAAAATCCAAAAGAACCAAAAAGCATCAGGACATGACACCTGAGAAAGTTCCCATCTGTTCATTGGTTAAAGGAGTGAGAGGCGGGAACAAGAAAGCAAACCCGGGAAGAAGATCCTGTTCAGAACTGATGAAACCCCCTGTAAAAGAAATAGACCACCAGAACAGCTGGTTCTGCTGAAAACCACGGTGATAATCTGGTTAATAAACCAACAGACCTTAAACTAACCACTAACCATTACCAAGGCTTTTTAATAGATGTGGTCTGAGTCTAGTCCCAAATGAACTCTGGAGCGGTTCATTTGCGATGGGAACGTGTCCTCGGTCTAGTTTAGTGTGTGCTGGTTTATTAAACATACAAAGAGTTTGGTTCAACTGGACTGAACAAGACAGGTTCAGGATCCTGTCAGAGAAATCCTGCAGGGTTCTGTCGCATGTTTGGAAAAAGACACCTCAAAGTTTTATCAACATGAGCAAAAATAAAATTAAATCCAGTTCTGAAAAGTGTGGGAAACACTAGGAAAGCTAGGATTAAACTGTCTCAAACAGAACACAAGTTCAAAGTTTGTGAATAACGCAGTTTACCACAAACATCTTTATTGTCAGAGACATAAACCAGAGGACACAGTTACCATGGACATCTTCCCAGCCAGCAGCAGCTCAGTCTCGCTGAGTAAAGCTTTGACGTTCCCAACCATCTGAAGCACCACGCTGCAGCTCAGAGCCTGCACACAGAGACAGACAGACAGAGACGGACCACTCTTAACTTCACACAGTGAAGACATGAGGACATCGGCAGAAACCAACAGGACAATCTGGAGCAGTGTGACTCGTACCCCAGAGCTCTTGGAGTTGGCGTAGACCACATCCATGGCCTTGGAGCTGGCGTTGACAGCGTGAGCCAGTTCCTGTTCCATACTGTGGTGAGACTGAGCCACCTCTCGAATGCTGCAACATCAAGAGAAGTGTTAACGTCTGTGACCAACAACAGAAACAGAACCAGTGACATTTTGTTCCAGTGGTTTCTGATCAAAGTTATCACCTCAGTTTCACTTAAGTACTGATAACTGAAGCTTCTGTCACTTCTCGATGGTTTTAAATATTGTTTCTCCACTACTTCAAATACATTAATTAACACAGGAAATAGTCTAGGACTTTATCAGTAAACCGAATCAAATGTACATGATGTCTGAGATTTACGGTTTGTATGTGACTTGTTGATGAAGCCAGATTTATTTCTCCAGACACTCACTTATGTTACTGCAGAACTGAGAAATATCTGACAGCATGTTGGACTGTATAAAAATATACAATATGTAAGTTTATGTCTTAGTGTCTTATGACATATAAAGTGCTGTCATGATGTTAACTCCGCTGGTACCTGTGTATGAGCGCTCCTGCTGCTTGACCAAAGTCGCTGATGAGTGACGCCTCTTCCTCAGAGACAATCTCTGGTTGGGAGGAGAGGGGGGTCTGAGCGGAGGCAGTCCGGGGAAACTCACACTTCTGTTTGTCCTCCCAAGACTTCAGGGTGTTCTCAAACGCCTGAAACACAAATAGAGAAACATTTAAAACACTTCACTAAACTTCACCAGCAAACTAGAGCTTCTTTCACACATGCACCGACACCCTGTCCGGACTTTACCTAGGTGAGCTGCATGTGAAAACACTAACGTCTGACGTCTCGGAAATTACCTGGATTTATCCTACTTTATCAAGCGCATCAGAAAGTTTAGGAGTTAAAAACCAGCTTTCTTTTGTTAGATTGCGCTTCGTACCCTCAAGGAAACCAGAGTATACACGAGTTCTTTCTAATCGTGTGACTGGTTCTACTGATACGCTGTAAACAATGCACAGTTGATTTCAGCTGTGGACCTATTGTGTCAAAGTGAAAACAGGTTTCAAAGTAATGTCAATAAAGAAATATATGTAAGGTGAAGTCAGTGTTTGCATTAATAGTCACCCCCCTGCAGGTCAGTATTTAATAGATGCACCTTTGGCTACCAGAGCTCAGAACTTACCTTATAAACTATTCAGTGATTAAGTACAGGACTGGAGGACTCACCCGGTCCCTGGTCAGGGTCTGGGTTCGGTTCTTGTGGATGATTTTTATGTAACCTGGAGGCTGGATCCAGGCCTCCCCATCCACCTGAACTGGAACGCCTTCATCACCCAGGATGGTGATCTTCACCATCCGACACTGACACAGAGATGGAGAAAGGTAAACAGACAGATACACACAGGGAGAGGTAGAGACAGGTAGACAGAGAGAGAGAGAGAGGTATACAGACAGACAGACGTACCTGGGCGATGCGATGGTGCTGCAGGTTGATGACTCGGGAAACGGCCATCTGCATGCTACCAAACACGGCCACTACCTCCAGGATCTTATCATCAAAAGATGGAGCAGTGAACGTCTGACAGAGAGACAGAGACAGGTGAGGTCATGACATCACGGATCACCTAAATCTGCTCAAGAAACAGGTGAGTTCTTACATCATCCTCTTTGGTTCCTCCCCAGAAGTTGGTTCCTCCAGCGTAACTCGGGATGTTGAGCACAGCAATGCCTTGCAGACTGGGCAGAGGGATGGGACGCCCGTCACACTACACGCACACACACACGTACATATGTGTTTACATGTGTATCACATGTATAAACAGTATGACAGCATATTTACAGACGGCCGAATGCTGCAGGTGTTTTTCTGCTTACATAAAACCAACGCCTAAACCAAACTGGGAACAGGGAAAATGAACATTTGTTTACATGGAAGTGGATTGGATCTTCTCTGGGTTTTTACATTCGGGACAGTTTGTTCTAGTCACTTCTTAAAAACCAGCAGAACCAGTAGATCTGTTCTCACCTCCAGTAAAACCCTCTGCTCCAGGTTCTTGTAGGTTCTGTGTAGCAGCTCTTTGGTTCCCAACACTCCGTACCACATCATGTTCTTGGTCCGACTCCTGAACACAGACAAACAGGAGACTCTTTGTTTCTCTATTACAGCTACAAAGACGAGAAGACAATTTGCTTCTCGCTGTACCTGCACTTCTCCGGGTGTTCATCTCTTTTGTTGTTGAAGTCCAGAGAAATTTTAGCGTCCAGTCCGATCCCGAAGTAGTTGTTCATGACACATTTCTCTGTGTAGCAGTCCCTGACACACACATACACATTAGCTTATTAAACCATGTGTTTCAGTATCAGCCTGTAAAAGTTCACAACTCTTCACACATCAGATTTAAAATGTCTTAACCTATAACCCAGACTCATTTCTACTAAAAGGGAAAACTATGTGGCATATGAAGCTAATCAAATCAAATAAAGTGTTGGTGACACCCATGTCACTGTGCGCTCTTATTGGTTAAACCCGCCGCAGTCTCCACAGGGAGGCCAACAGTACAAACCCAGACCTTTTCATAGCTGGTAAATTAAGTTTGAAACAGTTTCACCAAACTTCAAAGATGTTTAGAGATAGACTTACATATTGTCGGGGTCACAGCTGAAGGGGTCTGCGTTGACAAGCAGTCGACTGATCACAGAGCTGCTGGACAGAGACCCAGAAATACCGGGTCTGAGACCTGCACCCAAGCACAGATAAGCACACACACTGAAGTAATGACAAAGCAGCGACACCGTTTCAGAACATTCAAACTGGAACTGCAAACAGACAAGTGAGACAAACGTTCACGTCAGTGACTTTCTCCCACAGAATGTTTCCTCAGAAACATGTTTCCTTATTTCCTTGTTTTTAATCAGATATTTTCTTCCTGATACATGTTTATGAGACAGTATTTCCTCATCATTAGAAGATGCCAACTTATTCTGTTTTTATGAGAAACCTTCTCATTTTTTCCTAAAACAAATTTGTTTTCACTTTATGACACAGGAACAATGTTCTTACTATTGTTATGTTCAGAACCTGCTTTAAAACGAAAAAGGTTAGTTTGCGGCTGAACAGACTGTAGATGACTGATGTCCTGTAACATGACAGTCTAAATGTGGTGTATTTACGCCATGGGCTGCTTTTCTTTGTCTAACTAACTGCATCTCTCTATATATTTGCTGTCAGTGGCTGAGTTATGAATGCGTACTGGTCAGTTTAAACATCACAAAATAATTTAAACAATGTCTCATGGTAAAACAATATAATGCAGATTATAACAGAGACTGGAAGGTGTAGTGGTAAGAACGCTGCCTTCCATGTGGGAGACTGGGGATGAATCCTAGTTGTGGCCTACCTCTAGTAGTGGTCCTTAGGCAAGATCTCCTTAAGCTTACCCTGCCTTTGCATTGTTCCTCACTTGTAAGTCAATAAAAGTGTCTGATAAATGACTAAATGTAAATATAGAACATTCGATATAGCTCTTGACAAACTGAGGACACGTCACCAAACAGTAGAACAGAATAAGGACAAACCTTACAGCTGTTGTCCTCATTGTGGTCTCTGACTGAATCCATTTATCTGCTGTAGCTGTGACGTTAGCATCGCAGCTATCAACTGGAATAATGTGCTGACACTGTTTATTTCTGCCGACAGGGCCTCTTACCGGGATAGAGGATCTTTGTGTTGAGCATGGGCATGTTCTCCCTACTTCCTGTCTGAACAGGAAGTGATGCAGAGCTGCCCAGGGACAGACTGCCTTTACTGATCAGCTTCTCACACGGCGTCTTACTGACTGTAGTAAAAAAAGTTTGTTATAACTAAGACAGGAAACTGACGTTCATCTCTAGATTTCTTAATGTAATCATTAAAATCTCTGCGTGGATGTTAGGTTGTGTTTCAAATTACAGGTGCAGGTAATTGTGTATTTGTTACCTTCACAGAAACAAAAAAGAAATGGTGAATTAATAGTACTAGCAGTAGTACCAAGCAGCATTACTGACCTCTACGTATACTGCGGTGTTTAGTGCTGTAGGACGACTGCAGGGACATTTTGTCCTCCTCCACCTCGTCCTCCTCATCCTCCTCCACCAGACCCCCGTCTTCCTCAGCTCGACCCAGAGAGAAAACCTGCTGCTGCTGAGTCTGAGCGTTCTGCTCGTCCACGGCTGGAAAACAGACCAGGTCTTGATAATCTGCATCCACCATAAAACACCAAAACTAAAACTGGAGACTGTCGCACCTTTCTCCGTGTGCTCAATGATCTGTCGGATGGCTTTCTTCAAACTGTTGGCTCGCAGCATCAGCTGCTCTCTGGGCTTAAAGATGGCAGCAGCTGCAGAGGACGTGGTCCGTGGGGAGCAGGGGACAGAGCCGGGCAGGCAGTGAGGAACAGGAGGGGGGTGAAGACAGGGAGGCAATATGATGCCCTCAGACTCCTCCTGCTCTTCAGCAATGGTCGGGGGAGGAGCAGGGGGGAGGATGGTTGATGCCTGAGACTCCTCGTTCAGAGTCTTCAACAAAGAGTCTAGTTTCTCCTTTAAGACACCGCACTGGGACACAAAAACACTTCATCAGAGACTGGACACATGTAGTTCATGAACTGAACAGAACGGATGTGTGTATGAACTGGTCTGTGAAACGTATCCGGACCTGTGTATAAACTGGTCTTTGATCAGTTTCTGGTCTGTGATTAATTTCCTGAATGTGTGTATCAACTGGTCCATGATTAATTTCCTGGACATGTGTATCAACCGGTCTGTGGTCAGTTTCCAGATGCGTTTATGAACTGGTCTAAGATCCATTTCCGGATGTGTGTATGAACTGGTCTGTGTTCGGTTTTTGGTCGGTAATCGGGTTCTGGACATGTGTATGAACTGGTCTGTGATTGGTTTCCGAATGTGTGTATAAACTGGTCTGCGATTGGTTTCCGGATGTGTGTATAAACTGGTCTGTGATCGGTTTTCCGGACGGGTGTATGAACTGGTCTGTGTACGGTTTTTGGTCGGTAATCTGGTTCTGGACATGTGTATGAACTGGTCTGCGATCCGTTTCTAGACGTGTGTATGAACTGGTCTGTGTTCGGTTTCCGGTCCGTAATCAGGTTCTGGATGCGTGTATGAACTGATCTTTGATCAGTTTCTGGACATGTGTGGTTCTGATTCTCAACAATGGATGTTGTACCTTCTTGGCCATGGTCTCCGACTCTTCCGAACTCTCTGTGTTCTTTTCATAGGCTTTTCCAACACGAGCCACAAAGTCCTTCACCGTCTCACATAGAACCCTGCACACACACGCACACATTACATTTTAGTGTGTCCCAGCAAAACATTTTAACTATTTACAATATAACGATAACATTTAATTAATGTGACCTTGTTCTAGACAAGAATAAATGGATTTGTTGGTTAATAAGTCGTCAGTGTCATTATTTAGGTTAATCACCAGCAACCTGCCAAACAAATCATTGTGATCTTTCAAGCTAAGATGAGACATGGAAGAATTTTTGGTCATAAATGAAATAAATAAAGAATCTTTGAGCAGGAAGAAAACAGGAAAAATGACGTGTACGTAAGATTTAATCTTCTAAAATCGGAGACCTTTTATTAAAGTCACTGGATTCAAAGACTGTTAAAGACCTACAGAATCCCCGACAGTTCATGAACCTGAAATCAGTCCGTTAGACGCAGGACCAGAGACAAACACAGGGTCGTACTTGGCCGAGGAGATGACAACAGAGTGCTGGTCTGAGGTCAGAATCTTGGACAAGTGAGCAGCCACTGAGTCCTCATACGTCAGAATCTGCTGAACCTGGATCAGACAAAACAAACACATCAGTACAGTCCAAAACCAGATTAATGTCTGAACCTGAGTGCTCTGTGACAGTTTGTATGGTTGTTTCTGTGCTGCTAGATAAGGTAAGATCCCTCCATACTGGAGGTTGGGGTTCCAATCCCAGCTCTGACCTACCTCCAGTAGGGGTCCTTAGGCACCTTACCCTGCCTTGTCCTTGTACCTCACTTGTAAGTCGCTTTGGATAAACGCGTCTGATAAATGTGAATGTTACCTCAGAGTCGTCGCTGCAGTCCTCGGTGACAGTGGAGGCAGAGTGTTGACGAGGAAACTTGGTTTCATAGACCATGATGCTCCATCTGCAGCAGGGGGAGACAGAACAGGTGACGGTTCCATCTTCACCTGAGCTGCAGTATGTTACGTGACATCACATTACCTGTCCAACATCTTGGTGCTGGCTCTCTCTAGTTTCTCCAGTATCTGAGGCAGCTGCGTGTCGTCGTCACAGGCAGAACCCCAACCTAGAACCCGAGCCAGATCGTTCCCAGTCCCCAGAGGAAGAACTCCCAGCTGACACTTAGTAAGAAACCCAATAAAATAAACATCACAAACATAACAGAAGAGAAGAACATGAAGAACATGACAAACAGGAAGAACATGAAGAATTTAAAGACCAGGAAGAACATAAAGAATATAAAAAACAGGAGAATACGAAGAACAGGAAGAACAGGAAGAATAGGAAGAATTTAAAGAACAGGAAGAATATGAAGAATTTAAAGAACAGGAAGAATATGAAGAATTTAAAGACCAGGAAGAATATGAGAAACAGGAAGAATATGAAGAACAGGAAGAATAGGAAGAATTTAAAGAACATAAAGAATATAAAAAACAGGAGAATACGAAGAACAGGAAGAATAGGAAGAATTTAAAGCGCAGGAAGAATATGAGAAACAGGAAGAATATGAAGAATTTAAAGAACAGGAAGAATATGAGAAACAGGAAGAATATGAAGAACAGGAAGAATATGAAGAATTTAAAGAACAGGAAGAATATGAGAAACAGGAAGAATATGAAGAATTTAAAGAACAGGAAGAATATGAAGAATTTAAAGAACAGGAAGAACAGGAAGAATATGAAGAACAGGAAGAATATGAAGAATAGGAAGAATTTAAAGAACAGGAAGAATATGAGAAACAGGAAGAATATGAAGAACAGGAAGAATATGAAGAATTTAAAGAACAGGAAGAATATGAGAAACAGGAAGAATATGAAGAATTTAAAGAACAGGAAGAATATGAAGAATTTAAAGAACAGGAAGAACATGAAGAATATGAAGAACAGGAAGAATATGAAGAATAGGAAGAATTTAAAGAACAGGAAGAATATGAGAAACAGGAAGAATATGAAGATTAGGAAGAATATGAAGATTAGGAAGAATATGAGGAACAGGAAGAATATGAGGAACAGGAAGAATATGAAGACTATGAAGATTAGAAGGAACATGAGAAACAGGAAGAACATGAGGAACAGGAAGAATATGAACCCAATCAAAACTCTAATAATTATTACATTTACTAAAGACACAAACTCATTTCACTCACTCTGAGTTAGTGACTCACAGAACAGACCGAATCTAATGGACTAAACACTGTGTGTGTCTGTGTGTCAGTGTCTGTCTGTACCTGTTTGTGCAGTGTCAGAGTGTCGATCTCAGACAGGACCCAGCCGACGCTGCCATCTCCTCCACAAACCAGGATCCTGAACGTATCAAACTTCTGGAACAGCCGCAGACTGACACAGAAAGGCGGAGGGTTAATGTTTCCATGTAAAAAACATTTTCACACACACAGTATGTGTCTGGCTGTCTCACCCCAGGTGTGGTCCACCGTTCATCAGGTCGAACACTTGTGCCGGGTTCAGCAGCTGTTTGAAGCGTCGCAGGAACTTAACGCCTTGGTTATCTCCACTCTTAGAGTTTACAAAGACCAGCAGAGGACTGGTGCAGGACGGAGGACATGAAGCCTTCCAGAAACCTGCAGACAGCAGACATATCAGTGACCAGCTGAGAACAGGTACTGTTAATTACCTGAAGTCAGAAACATCAGAGTCACACCGTCAGAGTCGATGCTGTTCAGAGCAGTCGGAGGGATGACGGACACTTTACACTGACCCAGAGGACACTTGGGGGACAGCTGCTCCTTACAGCCAGAGTGCACCTGTAGGACAGGCCAGTAGAAAGACACCTGTACTATAACATGTCACGTGATCAGATAATAATCTCCAGAGCACTCAACTCTTCCTGCAAATATTTCACAGTAAAAGTCCTTCAGTGGGCGTGCTTTTAATTTGAAAAGTGAAGTAACTACACCTGCTTAGGTGAGTTAATCATTTTCACCCAGCTTGTTGTGTGTTTCCTGAACTCTGCACCATTTCAACATGTTTGAAGAGACCTCCACTGTGCATCTCTGTTCAGAGACAGTGAACTTTCTCATCATATGTTAAAATTCACCTGTGGATTAGTTTATGGGTTTATTCTATACCATAAAACCTGGATTCTCCCTGCTCTCTCCTGTCTCTAATAACACACACACATATACATATACACATACACACACACACACACACACACACACACACACACACACACACACACACACACACACACACACACAACTGCAGCCTGAGGAGACAAAGGGAGCGCTTGGATCTGACAGGAGAGCAGGCTATAAAACGGTTCATGGTGCAGCATCAACAAACGTGAATCAGTGAAGTCATCTCTCACCATGGCTTTACACCACAGACACCTCCAGTCCTGCAGGCGCAGGACGCTGCCACACGTCTTGTCACACACATTACATTTAGCTGAGACCGGCAGGTTCCCCTCCAGCCACTGGTGAGGCATCGACACCTGAAGACAGGGGTCAGAGGTCAGGGGACAGAGACGATGCGTTTACTGACTCTGTGAAATCACGAGAAACCAACTCACCCCATCCTCGTCCTCGATGATGTCCTTCCCGATAGATGCCAGTGTGGTCCACTTACAGTTGTTGGTGGCTCGGACTGCACAGCGTTTATGGGCCTTAAATTTACACACTGAAACACACAAACACACAGAGAACCTGGAGAACCAGTGGACATCTCTTCACAGAGACCCGAGCCCTGAGAGCCTTAGATTCACTGTGAGACCGGTCCAGCAGGACATTCTGAGACTGAAGACTCAGCTGTGACCCACAGACAAAAACACGACGTTTGTCACAGTTGTGTTTTTCATTACAAAGACAGACTGAGGCTGAAGCTGTTACCCTCAGTCCTGATCCTGTTAAAGGCTGAGCCCCAACTACATGTTGTACTGGTCCTTAGAGAGTCTCATCACACAAATTCAGAAACATTAGAAAGTTTAAATGTCAAACAAGAGCTGGGAGTAAAAAAGTGTCAAATATTCTGAAAGAGCAGCAATAACATCACCTTCAGCGTCTCTGCTGGGCTAACTGGCAGTTCAGTCAATCAGGACTTCCCCCCAGAGGGAAGAGAAGCAAAGTTCCTTTATGATTTAGAGTTTTAGAGGGTTTTTGGATTTTTCAACACCTTCACTGTGAGACTGGTCCAGCAGAAGATTCTGAGACTGAAGACTCATTGTGTGTGTGAGCATATTGCGTACCTTCGCAGGACAGGCCATGTGACGTGACCCCTGACAGAGCTTCTTTGCAGACGTTGCAGTACGTTGGTCTGGCGTGAGAGCAGGCGTACCAGTTGTGCATTCCACTGAAGTGGTCCATGCTGTACTGGGTGGACTGGGACAGACATACTCGGTCAGTACCTCATGCTGGGACTGCTCATTCTGGGAATAACAGTGGTTAAAACTGACCTCATAATTTTGTCTGTTCTGGACGCTGCGCAGAGCTGCCATCCACTCCTCCATCTCCTTCCTGTTGTCTGCACACAGGATCAGACGTCTGCAGGGGGTGATCACCTGCACAGGTGATCAGACAGGCAGGTTAACCTCAGTAATTTCTGCTTTTTTAGATGTGAGGTTAAAGTGTGAACTGTAGGAGAAGCTGCTATTGTTGTTGTTCTGGTTATTGTTCCCAGCTGGTGTGTGTGTGTTCCAGAGAAACTTTCTGCTTAGCTGCTGTACAATGAGCCTTGTGTTCCCACGCTGACAGAAATGGACACAGGGACAGTCCTGATATGCTGCAGCATTTAGAGTCCAATAGACTGAGCCCGATTTCTCCAGTGAAACTAATCCACGTCTGGATAACAGGGCTAACTGATAATTCAATTCAATTCAATTCAATTTTATTTGTATAGCGCCAATTTACAACAGAAGTTATCTCAAGGCACTTTACAGTGTAAGGTTTTAGACCTTACAGAAAATATTTATACAAAAAATTATAGAGAAAACCCAACAATCCCATTTGAGCAAGCTTTAGGCAACAGTGGAGAGGAAAAACTCCCTTTAGAGGAAGAAACCTCCAGCAGAACAAGGTTCATAGTGGGCGGCCATCTGCCTCGACCGGTTGGGGTGAGTGGAAAGAGAAGAGAGAATAGAACAGCAGGCAATAAAGACAACAACAAGCATTAAGAAACATTGGGCAGATTAACTGGATTCTGGAGATGTACAGCTCCAGGTCGAGGATACCTGCAGAAAAGTACAGAGAGAGGGAGACAGAGAGGAGGAAACACAACTACAGGAGAGAGAAGACACAAAGTTAATCACATGCAATGGTGGCATTTGCATTGATACAGGAGAAAGGAGAGAGGAGAGGAGCTCAGTTTATCAGTAGAAGTCCCCCAGCAGACTAAGCTATATCAGCATAACTAAGAGATGGTTCAGAGTCACCTGATCCATCTCTAACTATAAGCTTTATAAAAAAGGAAAGTTTGAAGTCTAGTCTTAAATGTGGAGAGGGTGTCTGCCTCCAGAACCTGAACTGGGACCTGGTTCCACAGGAGAGGGGCTTGGTAGCTAAAGGCTCTGCCTCCCATTCTACATCTGGAAACTCTAGGAACCACAAGTAAACCTGCAGTCTGAGAACGGAGAGTTCTGCTTGGAAGATAAGGAACTATGAGGTCTTTAAGATAAGATGGAGCCTGATTATTAAGGGATTTATAAGCGAGGAGAAGAATTTTAAATTCAATTCTGGATTTTACAGGGAGCCAATGGAGAGAAGCCAACGTTGGAGAAATATGATCTCTCTTGCTAATTCCAGTCAGAACTCTGGCTGCAGCATTTTGGATTAACTGGAGGCTCTTTAATGAGTTATTGGGACAAACTATTAATAATGAATTACAATAGTCCAGTCTGGAAGTAACAAATGCATGGACTAGTTTTTCAGCATCACTTTGGGACAGGATGCTCCTAATTTTAGCAATGTTTCTTAGGTGAAAAAAGGCAGTTCTAGAGATTTCTTTGATGTATGAAGTGAAGGAGATAATCTGATCAAAGATAACTCCGAGGTTGCTTACGGTATTACTTGAGGCCAGAGTTATCAATGGTGAGAATGTGTTTAGACATAGTGTCTCTGAGACTTTTAGGCCCAAACAGTATAACCTCTGTCTTGTCTGGATTTAGGAGAAGGAAATTGGAGGACATCCAGGTCTTTATGTCTTTTAAGCATTCCTGAAGTTGGACTAATTGATTAGTTTCTCCTGGTTTCATAGATAAATATAGCTGGGTATCATCTGCATAACAATGGAAATTTATAGTTTCCTAATAATATTGCCTAAGAGGGACATATATAAAGTGAAAAGAATCGGTCCAAGCACAGATCCCTGTGGAACTCCAGAGCTGACTTTGCTGTGCATGGAAGACTCATCATTAACGTGTACAAACTGAAATCTATCCAATAGATACGATTTAAACCACTCTAGAGCTGTTCCTTTGATTCCAATGACATGTTCTAGTCTGTGTAATAAAATGTTGTGATCTACAGTGTCGAATGCAGCACAAAGATCTAACATGACGAGTATAGAGAGTAGTCCATTGTCTGATGCCAATAGAAGATCATTAGTAACCTTTACCAGTGCTGTTTCTGTACTATGATGTACTCTAAATCCTGACTGGAAATCTTCATACAAGTTATTGCTACGCAGGTGGTCGTACAATTGCTTAGAAACTATCTTTTCAAGGATTTTAGAGATAAAGGGCAGATTGGATATTGGCTATAATTCGCTAAGACCCCTGAGTCCAGAGTAGGCTTTTTGAGTAGGGGCTTGACTACAGCAACCTTAAAAGCCTGTGGTACATAGCCTATTTGTAAAGACAGATTGATCTGATCTAATATGGACGTGCTGATCAAAGGTAAGACATCTTTGAGGAGTCTAGTCGGGATGGTATATGCAGGGATGATCTGATCAATTTTTTCTCTAATAGTTATGATTTTATTTGTAAAGAAATTCATGAAGTCATTGCTGCTGAGAGTTGAGGGAATACTAGGGTCAACCGAGCTATGACTCTTTGTCAGCCTGGCTACAGTGCTGAAAAGAAACCTAGGGTTGTTCTTATTTGCCTCTATTAATGAGGAGTAATATGAAGTTCTAGCTTTACGCAGGGCTTTTTTTATATATTATTAAACTATCTTTCCAGGCTAGGCAATATTCATCTAAATTGGTGGAACGCCACCTCCTTTCCCACTTACGTGATTTCTGCTTTAAGCTACGGATTTGTGAATTGTACCATGGAGTTAACTTCCTCTGACTCACTAGTTTCTTTTTCAGAGGAGCAACAGTATCAAGTATTGTTCCAAGTGAAGCACCAGTACTATTAACAAGATAGTCCACTTGTGCTGGAGTAACATTGAAATAACTGCCTTCCTCTGTGTTGGTACATGGCTCTGAAATAAAAGATGGAATCAGTTCCTTAAATTTGTCAACAGCATTTTCACATAAACATCTACTGTAGTGAATCTTATCTGTAGGTTTAGTAAAGTCTGGTACTGTAAATTCAAATGTAATTAAGAAATGGTCAGATAAAAGAGGGTTTTGGGGAAAAACTATTAACTGATCAACTTCCACACCGTATGTCAGAATAAGATCAAGGGTGTGATTAAAACAGTGAGTGGGTTTATTTACATTTTGGGTAAAACCAATGGAGTCTAATAGTGAATTAAATGCAGTGTTGAGGCAGTTATCATCAACATCTACATGGATATTGAAGTCACCCACTATAATGACTTTATCTGCACTAAGAACTAAATCGGATAGAAACCCTGAGAATTCAGTTAAAAACTCAGAGTAAGGGACAGGAGGACGGTACACGATAACAAACAGGACTGGTTTTAGATTTTTCCAGTTAGGATCAGAACAGGGCTCTTCTTCAGTTCTGGTGATAAAATCAGGATATCCAGCTCTGTCTCTGACAGTAAAGGACCATTTCAGTGTTTCAGTCTCAAACTTAGTGTTCTAACACTTCAGTTGAGTCTTACTGACCTTGGCCTCCACTATTCATTCAGCAAACAGATAAGCTGATCGAGCTGAGCCTGAACTTGTGTAACTAGAAATAATGAGCAATTATATCAACATGTGATGATCTGCAGATGTTTGTGTTATATCATCTGTCAGTAATAACCACTGAGAGTCTGTACACACTTGTATGTCTTGTAATGTCTTAGGATCTAGTTCCATGGTTTAGGCTTTCAAACAGAAACCTCTATTTAAAGATTTTTAGAGTTTGAACTAATCTGATTCTGATCAGAAAGAGCATCTTCATGGAGGTGGTTACTCTGAGATACAATTACACTGGTAAACTGGGAACATGCTGACCTGCTCTGTAGTTACCTGGTTTCTGTAAATCCACCAACACATGCAGCTGATCAGTAATCAGATTACATGTTCAGATTTAACTGAACAGTGACTAAAGATCCTTCTTCCTGACATTCTTCTTTTTTACAGTTTTATGGTTTGAACTAGGAGCACCCAGCCAGTACATTTGATGCTAAGCACTGTCAGCAACAACTACGAACTTACAGAGATTAAATCACATGTAAAAAAAATCTTAGTGACAATAAACAACAAACATTTGTTGCCTTTAATTTTTTTTTTACAGTCATTTATATTCACAAGCCTGGTTCCTAACGCCCTGCTGACTCTGGCTGTGGCAGTGCTGGACCACCTCTACTGTAACACTGCCTATTTTTAACAGAACTCTGATTCCCGGATTCATACTGCTGTCACGTATTCTTCCTGTCATACAGTAACTTTAAATGTTTCCGCTTTCTCTCCACCATTCCTCACATTTTTTCCTCCCTTCACTCCCAAACCAAACTTTCTAATTGCTCTAAACTTTCCTTCCGAGTGAGACCCATCATGTGTTTTCACCCCAACCATCAGACGTCCTCCGTCCTCCCGAAAATCTAACATCAAATTTAAACTGTGGTTACTGTGGTCTTTTTGTTCTGTGACTGCTCAGAATCTAAGCTGAGACAAATTCACACACCTTAAGTCCAGCAACTATATTAAGTAAAGTCTATCGTTACAGGACAGAGTCATACGTCAGGACACCCTTGTCAACCTTTGGCCCCACCCACGGCGCTTACTCAGAACTTAAACCTGTTCGATGTCTAATCTGCTCGCTTACCTAGCCTGGGTCCTCAAACATCTACACCAGCTCTGTATGTGGTCCAAGTACAGCTCAAAGTCCAGATCTTCCAGGTTCCAGATCTCAAGGTTCTGGTCTTCAGGCTGAGCGCGTTACAGTGATGGTCTCTGTTTTCTCTCTGTCTCTTGTTCGTCACTAACCCCTCCCACATCCTCTCGGGTGACTCAAGCCCATTTCCTGTCTGACGTCAGGACACCCCCCAAAGAGGAGAGGGGGGCGTCCCACACACACACACACACACACACACACACACACACTCACAGATGTGCAGAGTCTAACAGCGCAAAGCTGAACAGCAGCTGTGTTTAATAAGGAGCATCACACACTGTGTTCACTATAAATACACACAGTCACACACTCTGAGCCCGACACTGCTGGTAGCCCCCCTTCCAGTCTCTATAAAAACACACCAAAGCCTCATAAACAGGAAGTAATAATATTCACCAAAATAAGAGGAATGTTCACAAGTATCTGAAACTGTATGTATGCAGTTTAGTTCACAGTGCGGCAGGACAGGGACTCAGAGACACCTGGGGAAACAACCACAGACTTGTTTTGTTCTCCGTTAGCCTTGTTAGCTCCTGCAGGTTATGTTTACATCCCACTGTTTCCTGTCCTAGCCTGTGTTAACTACACCATCACCACATGGAGTGTGGTCACACTGTAGCTTCAGAGTTTGGTCTTGGTCACAAGATTTGCCTAAACCAACAGAATCTAGCTATTTTGGGTAGAAAAATATGCTTTTACACACAATATGAACGTATCAATCACACAGCATATAGTGTGTAACTGCAATATCCACTGCCAGATACACTGGAGATAAGCTTTATGACATCACTCAACCATACTCACCTGCAGCTCTGTACCTTAACTCTACACAATGACAAAGCTGAACTAAGCTAATTAAAAAACTGTGTGTGACTATGCAGACAAAGATAGAGTGCAGTTTCACTGTATCACACTTTGCTATAATTACAATGTTATTCTTATAATCTAAAACATTTTCTCAGACTCTAGTGGATGGGCCCTTTATTTAAGGTCAGACCTGTGAATCTGCAGTAAAACACTGATCTCTGTGCCTGAAATACCTGTGAGCTTTTCACTTTGAAATACATTCGTGAACAGTTTTCAGCTGATGATCTACTGGTCTACAGGTCTGCTCCTGCTTTTTGAACTGTGAACATCTGAACTGGAGCTGGACTCACAGTAAAGCTGTTGTTGATGTTCTTGGTGCTGGACTCTGCAACACTGGCGTCAGTCAAATCCACTTCATCAAAGATTATTGACTGGAGACAGAGACAAGAGGAAACAAAGACCAGATGAGACCTGAACACAAACCTGAGTACAGCCTGTCAGCTCTGTAACAGACTAACAACAGTAAACTACCACTCAAACTCAGAGCCAATCACCTTGGAGGTCTGAGCGTAGTAAAGAGTCCTTCCTCTTAGTTTGAAGTATCGTCTTTTCCAGCGCTGGAACGAGTTGGTTTGCTTCATCAGATTTCCCTCCTTCAACACCGTCTGAAACACAGCGAGTCAAACACACATTTTCGTGAGTCAAACACAGATTGGCTCAAACACACATTAAGTCAAACACGCAGCAAGAAGAAACATCTAATATATTTAATCTAGCGTAGCGCCTGTGGGATTGATTTTAGGATTAACTTAGAACAAATCCAGCTACAACTGAACAGCGTTGAGCGTGTTTTGGGGATAATGTGATGTGGATGACTAAGAATCTTCCCAGAGATTTTGTAAAGTTTTTTTTTTTTTTTTTGCTGTTTCTATTTGTATGAATGCACAGTTTGAGTTTTCATCAGACACTTTGCTGTGTCCTGTATCTCCCTAACTGTATATAATCTTTGTTTTATTATTGTTCTTTTCTGGTTTTTGTACTATATTCCAGGTTTATTCTTCTCTGGTGTTCTCGATTTAATGTCAACAGACGTCTGCTCTAACAAACTATCAGATGGTCTTGCATCACACTGGTGATGGTGCTGCATATGTACTGGGGTGAACACTTTAGACAAAATGTGTTTTTAACTAAAGAATATATGACTTAGCTCCAAGCCTGGAGTCTGCAGAGTTTGCAACCACAAATTCCGAAGGTTAGTATAGTGGTAAGATTGCTGCCTTCCATGCAGGAGACAGGATTTTAAATCCTGGCTGTGGCCTATCTCCGGTAGGGGTCCTTAGGCAAGTCCTTACACTTACCTGCCTTTACTTTGTACTGTGTACCTCACTTGTAAGTCGCTTTGGATAAAAGCATCTGATAAATGACTAAATGTAAATTCCTCATCAACAGGATACGTTTGTTTTAGCTTCTGTGTAAACACACTGTCCTTATGGGGGTTGCAGGAATCAGATTAATCCTCTGTGGACATGACCCACTAGTTGTAAGTTCTGGACCACACAGACAGTGTCTGGACTTTCTGGGAAATAGTCCTGTGGTTGCCTTGAAGCGTCAGAGAGGAATAAAAATAGTCTTTTCTTGGATCTTGTGATAAAGTTTGACGAAAGCAGCAGTTCACAACCAAATCACAAACAAACACACAAGAAATGTTAAAGTGCTGCAGGGTCAGTCAGCTGAGTCTGTTACACAGCATCTTACAAAACTACATCTGTGAAACCAACTAAACAACTAGTTACACATGCATTGACTGAAACAGCCTTGACTGACTAAATGTTCTATAAGTTGGTGTTATTTTACACCAACTGCTACTGTCACAGTCAAAGTGAAGATGTTGAAATGTTTAACAGTGGTTCCTGAGGAGGGTTCAGCAAAGACTTTCGACAGTGAAACAGCTGAGCAACATACAAACAGGTTAAACTCTTCTTTTTGTGCAGCTCTGTGTTTCAGTGACTTCACTTCACACACACTGAAATCTGTCTACAAGTGTTAGTAGACAGATAGAAAGCTGCTTAAGATAGAAACCGTGCAGTTGCGAAGGGTTAATATTGCGTTTTTAATGTGCCAAAGCTTGATTAAAAACACTCTAAATGGCCACAAACAGCTGAAAAACAATCCCAGTCTTGTGGTTTTGGTTCTCTGCCAGTCTGGGGGTCCTATAAGTGATTGGGGGGAGCCTGAGTCTGTGCACAGGGGCCCATTTTCTCTTAAGGCTGGTCACAGAAAAATGTTGTTAACATTTGTAAACATCCAGTTACTGTGATGCTGCCTGTGGTAAAGTTATTTCAGACTTTTCAAATCGAGCTGGTAGGTGCTGAAGAAATGAACGAAACGTAGTGCTTTAAAATGTAAATTATACATTTTAATATTTATGTTTCTATTATTTTATTTAATGTGGACCGAAACCCGGAGCCTGGTTCAGTTTTAACACAGTAATGTGGCAGAGATTACCCATTAACTAGCCTGTGATTAATAAGTTAAATGCCCCCCCCTGCCCGAACATTAGAACCTTTTCCAGCCGGTTGACCGGTCTTCTCCGACCTGTCGTCCACCCGTTACCCCGGACAGAGGGCTCTCTCAGTGGCGGGAGCGGAGGTAGATGGCGGGGCTTCCTTTGGGCCTGAGACCCTAAGGCTAGCCCGGTTAGCTTAGCCTTCAGCTGCCGGTGTGTATCCGTACAAAGACCCCAGATTTCCCGGGGACTCCGACGTGTGTTCACCGTGTGTGTGGTAGTTTTTCCTCAGACCGGACTCAGATTTTTCTTTTTTATTACGTTACGCTAGCCACAAGCTAAACATGTGCATATGTGCAATCTAGGCTTCTGTTGGTAAGTAGCTAAATAATGTGTTTTCTTTTTTCTTTATGTTTGACCAAGACTTCTACTAAACTGTTTTACTTCACAAAACGTTCATTACCGGGTGTTTCGTGTAGCAACTGTGGCCCTTGAACCCAAAATGTTCAGCTTGAAGTACCCGATCCAGACTCCCTTGAACAATCTGTCAGATTTTAAAATAATGTTAAGAATTGGCAAATATGCTACACGAAGTTATTTAAACCATAAACATGTTCAAGGTTCAGACACATCCACTCCTCAGTTCGGCACAAGTGGAAGTCAATCAGCAGCTCGTATTTCGATTAAATGTCCCTTTTCTATCGTGTTTTCACAATGTTCGCTACCTCCGACCACAGCAAGTAGCGGAGGGAGGAGGATGCGGGAATGGCGTCCAACCGGTTATAAGAGACGGAATACTACAAACACGAGAGATGGGTGGTGTGCAGGGTGGATGCCGGATTGTATAACGGTCCGTGTTTATCAGGAAACCTCTTAAGTGATAATGGACTCTGAGTTTCTTTCCTTTAGTAACGGAGATAATGTTTAACTGAGCGATTTCGGTACGGAGTTCTGTGCACCGTTCTCTGCCTCGGGGCCGCTGAATGGAAACACTGACCACCGATCATGTGCGGGAACAAACGGCGGGATTTTACTTCTCTCTACCTTGCTGCGGATCTGCCCGGACGTTGACACCTTTCGGATGAGTTTCTGCGGGGTGCCGGGCTCCTGCTCTGGCTCGCTGTCCGATGACTCGTCCAGACACCGGGCCGCAGCAGACTCCGGTCCCCCTGCCTCCGCCATCCTGCCATCAGACCCCAGGGAAGACCAGAGGTGGGAGCGCCCCCCGGCGGCGAAGAGCAGACAACACAGCGGAGCAGACGAGAGAGGCGCTTACTGCCACCTGGTGGTCACTGTGGCCTTACACCAACAGGCCCCGTGTTAATTAAACTGCTTGTTAATAACTAAACTGGTTATTAATGATAATTAAGCTATTTATTAATCATATATGTATTAATGATTATGAAGCAATTCATTAATAATGCTGATGTTTATTAATGGAAATTTAATGTTCTTTTCTTCTTCATCCGGGTCTTTCCTAACAAAAAACCCTGGATGACCAACTAGGTCCGCAGACTCCTCAAAGCCCGTGATGCTGCCTTAAGGTCAGGCGACAGAGCTCTGTACAGAGCTGCTCGAGCACACCTAAAAAAAGGAATTAATAAAGCCTAGACAGACTATAAGAGGAGATTGGAGTCCCATCTGTCCAGCAACAACACAAGGGTGGTGTGGCAGGGCATTCATGCCATCACAAAAAATTACACAGGCTGTGAGGGATCAACAGAGGACCTGGATGTGACGCTGGCAGAGGAGCTGAATAGCTTCTTCTCATCAGCATGCATCTGTCCCAGCCCTACCACCGCTCCCACCTCCATCTGGTTCCGGCACCGCTCCACTCACTGTAACAGAGCAAGATGTCAGACGGGTAGTCCTAGCAGTAAACCGCAGGAAGGCTGCTGGCCCGTATGGTGTACCTGGCAAGGTGCTAAGGACATGTGCCCCCCAGCTCGCCTCCATCTTTACCACAATCTTCAATCTTCAACAAGTTAGAAACTGTTCTGCCACCTCTCCTAGACACTTCCATACTTCCACAGGTTTGTCATCAGGACCAGCTGCCTTTCCACTCTTCATCCTCTTCCTCCTCACTTCACTCTTACTAATCTTTGCTACTTCCTGCTCCACAACAGTCCCCTCTTCTGCTCTTCTTCTCCCTTCACATTGTCCGTGTGAAAATTCTCTTACTTTCACTATTAAATATAGCCATGAGTTTTTTACTGTTGTCTGACCTTTTGGGAATAGTCACGATGATGGAAGATTTGAGGCAGAAATGAACTGCAGCCTACTGCAGGGACCGTTTAGCTCGTCCAATTGGATTGAGCTTCAGGTGATAAAGGTGAACAATGTCTGGAAGGTCATCCAGGCGATCAGGGTCCTAAAGTGGATGATGGAGTGTGCCCAAATACCTGTGAGTCAATTGAGGGACCCCCTGGTTTGCCTAGTCCAACAGGAGCCAGAGGTCTGCGACTGGATGGTGTATTGGTAAAATCAAAGCCCTCCCTATGCGAGACCAGGGTTCAAATCTTGGCTGTGGCCTACCTCCAGAAGTGGTCAAGACCTCCTTACACATATCATGCCCTTGTAAGTCACTTTGGATAAAAGCACCTGCCAAGTGACTAACTGTAAATGCCTGCCTGGTCTCCCTGGTGTTCCTAGATCTGTGTGGCAGAAAGGAGAACCAGGGGTCCAGGGTTTGTGTAACTGTAAAGATGGCAGAACAAACACCAAGGTGGACAATGAGGTGCAGGGGAAAAACCCACCTATGAGTGGATGCAGCTGGGGCAACATACCTGAGTCAAGCACCACCAACCCCCTCACTTCAAAAGCTATTTGAAGATCAAACTAATGATTGGTGAATTGCTTTGGTGCCTGTCGAAAATGTGAAAATAGATTATGTTTTAGACAAATGTTTGATAAATTTAGATAAATGTGAGGGGTCGACTAGCGGAGACCACCAAGACGTAGGTTACTAAACATTAGTAAACAACTAAAGCAAAAGATTTGACTAGACGACTGCTGTCATTTACCAGACGAAAGTGTCGGAACAACAATTAACATCTGTTAATTGGGTTTATCTTCACTCGGCATCACAGTAGAAAAATTCTCAATTTATTAATCCTGCTCAGACTCGTCACACATCCACAGATTTTGCAGTAACAAAGTAATTTCTCTGATAGAAACAAAGTAATTTTACCAGTGTTGAACTTGATGCTGTTAATAACATGAATGTTTGAGATTTGTTCTTCACAAGTCTCATGAATCAGTTGCTGCAGAATTTAATTCATGAAAAGATTCAAGGTGAAGGGAAACGTCAACAACCAGATTTCTGAGCAGTTACTGTCACAAACTGAACCTTTAGTTAGAGTAGAAATAAAAAAGTAAGAGCTACAAAGCAGAGAAATGTACAGAGTCCCTAAAGGGACATTGGCAAAAAAACAAAAACATGCAAGAGTATCTGTTGAGTACTACAAAGTACAACATTAGCCTAAACAGAGTATTGGATCGGTCTCATATCTTCTTATTTGAGAATGTGTGCAAGGAATTATTAAACATCTGATCCATTTGACCACCTTCTGCACTGCTGCCAAAACGTGATTGCTGTTACCACAGGGAGACATGTAGCGTACAGAGTTTGATACCAAAATAATCAGCTTTAGTCGCAGATAAACTGGAAGATAGGCCTTTAACAGACAGCGCGCGCTCCAGTCTGTGAGACTTCAAAATTAGCTTTAGATGTTGTTCGGATACAAAGGTGTCGAGTAGCAAGCAAAGCTGTAATGTCCTATAAATAAAAGTCAACTCATTCCTGCGCTGACTTTTAGAGGTAAGAAGATCCGAAGCAGATAAATGTCCCTTTTGGGGCTCCGTAGAAATTAGATTTTTTTAAAAGCAATAAAAACTTCAAATTTGTACTTGGTACAGTACTTTACTAAATGAACGTAGTTACTTTCTACCCAGGATGATGCTGTTGTATTCAGCCAACTGGGACTGGGTCTGAAAAACTGATCTACCGAGGGTCCAAACTATGAGCAACGTGAGCAAACTAGTGCACACTGTGGATTTTGCACCTTTGCCTTCATAAATTTACAAAGTGAGATATTTTTGTGAGAGTACATAAAATACAAAAGCTGAGCAGTGCCAAAAGTGCCACCATGTTTAAATAGCTGGAAGTCAGACTTAATAATAATAATAATGAATACTTTATTGAGCCCTTGGGGAAATTGTGGGTGGACAGCTGCTAGACAGTATGTCAGCACTACACTACGGGGTTTCGGTGTCTTGTCCAAGGACACCTCAGCAAGTAGCCAGGAGGAACCGGGAATCGAACCTCTCACCCTGGGGTTCGTAGGCGACTGCTCTACCACCTTAAAATGCGCTGATGTGAGAAAATGCCAAAGAGAGAACAGTCCAAAAACTGCTGGGTTACATACAACCACCTCCGCCATGTTTTCACCTCAATCACACACTTTTTCCTAGTAGATCACTACTAGTAGATTAGTAAATCAGACTTGACATGGACAGAGTTGATTGTATTTTTACAACCAGACCAAGCTTTTACTTCTCTTTTCTGATAAAGATTTACATCTACAGCATGCATTTCACAGTAATTTCACAGTAAACTACAATCTCTATGTTCAGTGGCTCCACTTTACTTCAGCCTTCCACCCCACACTGGAGCCTTGTGTCAAACACAGCAGCAGTTAATCTATTCTGATCCAGGTCTGGATGATGTGATGCCCTGTGTCTGCACCAGCGCCCCTACAGGCCTGCAGAGGAAATTACAGTGACAACATGTAGGCTACAGCTTGTCCTGACGGTGGCGCTCCAGCAAACTTCATGCAGCCATTCAGATCTAAAAAACATCTCTGTGTCAGAAGGTGACGGACAGCAGGGGCAGCTGGCTCTGGTCTTTGTAGTGCTCAGGCCTCGGTGGGAGACTCTTCGTCGTCTCCGTAGACGACTCCCTTCAGGTAGGCTCGTTTGAAATCCTCAAAGACCATTTCATCGGAGTCCCTACGGGACAGAGGCACAGGGAGAGTGTGACGTGTTCAGGTTCCTAAAATCCAATCCAATGTGAGAGATTAAAGAATAGATTAATGAAAGTCGAGGAGAACTTCATATTTTTCTTGTGTAAACTTAACGTTTGACACGTTTCTAATGAGAAAAGACTGTTCTATAACCAACGGTTACAAAACAGGGACCAGTTTCTGTCAGTCCTGATCTGAGACCTGACAATGAAGAAGCTACACCCGTGTCCTCAGGTAACACAGCTCGGTACTGGACCGGAGAAGCTAATACCTGGAGGATTGTTTCACTGGGGAGAAAGACAAACGCAGACTAATCACAGGTCAGACTTCACGTCCTCGTTCAATTTCTGCTGAGACCAAACGAAACATCGTCTGGTCTTTAAAGGTTTCTGCCGTGTGTTCCTTTCTGTCACATTGTGTAAGACGTCACAAAGTGCTGAAATAAATTATTTACTTATTTGTTTGTTCGTTAGACTTACTAAACACTAAATCAGTCAGGCAGGTGGCCCTCTTTGTGTTTCAGCGTCACTTTGGCTGAACTCTACAGACTGAGAACTGGACTCAAACTTACCCGAGTTTGGCTGCAGAGGCGGTTTAGACAGGAAGGAAAGGAGAGGAGGTAGAGGTCAGTATCACAGTATCACAGTACTGAGTACACAGTATCACAGTACTGAGTACACAGTATCACAGTACACAGTATCACAGTACTGAGTACACAGTATCACAGTACACAGTACTGATTACACAGTATCACAGTACTGAGAACACAGTATCACAGTACTGAGTACAAAGTATCACAGTACTGAGAACACAGTATCACAGTACTGAGTACACAGTATCACAGTACACAGTATCACAGTACTGAGTACACAGTACTGATTACACAGTATCACAGTACTGAGTAAAAAAGTATCACAGTACTGAGTACACAGTATCACAGTACACAGTGAAACAGTACTGAGTACACTGCATCACAGTACACAGTACTGAGTACACAGTATCACAGTACGCAGTGAAACAGTACTGGTTGTCGTTTTGACAGATGTTTGAGAAAGAAAAAACTGATGTGTGAACATTTTACTGATATTTTCATTTGAACTTTAAATGTTTTCTTCTAGATCCATGATGTATTGGATGGTGTAGTCTCAGTTTGATACCTGGTTCTGGTTTGGGATGCATCAGTCTGAAAGGGACCTCCAGAGACACCTCACTGTAAAACACAGGGAGGAACACACCTGTCACCTGTGATCTGACACATTTCCACACAAACACAAACATTTTTGTGAACACTACCTGGATCCAACCGTCCTGTTGGTGAGAAGCATAGAGACAAGACCAGAGAAGTGAAGTGTGTTTAGAAGGTCAGTTAAAACGTGTCCTATAATCTGATCGTGTCATATCTGAATTTTGTACATTTAGTTTAAGAAGGTAATTTAAGGTTTTATGGTGAACTCAGTTTTTAAAAGTCAACACTTTCACACACAGACTCCAACAATGATAATGCATCAGGGCCTAATTACAAAAACCTATGGTCCTTGTAAACACTCATGAGCAGCCTGTGAATGGACTGATAACATCTATAGTCAGGTCGTGAAGATCTGTAACGTTCACATTATATCATCTGAAGAACAGAACTCGTGTTGTAAAATTAGTGACATACAATAAAAATTTAAAACTTAATCTTGTTTTACATGTTTCTGATCATCAGTTTTTTCTTCGCTTCATGTAACTGCATTTTGGGATAAATTGATCTAAACCACCATACAGACACTGAAACAGCTAAATCCCATTTCTGGAAGTTTAAACTAGAAGCAGTTCAGACTCACCCAGAGGCGATCATCCTCAGCACCACCTTATAGGAGACCAGAATCCCCTGGACCTCCTTGAGCACCTCCTGCTTCACACTGACAGAGACACTGTGTTTTATTAAGGACACTTAATTATCAGGATGGAAAAATCAAGCACTCAGAGGCAATTAACACTAGGAGTCCCGTATACTGCAGCATCACATCACAATAAATCACTGTCAGTGTTCAGTCGATACTAGTCTGTTTATTTTAGCTCACAGCAGACTGAATGTGTCTCTCACATGCTGGATGAAGCCAGGTTGGTGTCTTCATGTTTGAGGCGTCCGTCCAGAGCGAGTCCTCTCCGGTCTTTGTTGTGGGCCAGCTGAGGGTACAGGGTGTACTGCTTCTTCAGACTCGTACCGGAAGGAACTGAGTCACTACAAACAAACACACACACACAGCTCCTACAGCATGCTCCATCACATGTCCCTCGTAGATCATGCTGAGTTAATTTCAATAATTAATTCATCTAAACCATCCACATGTCTCTTAGACCCGATCCCGACAAGATTCCTCAAAGATGTCTAACCTTTAATCATCACGTCCATATTAGATCAGATCAATCTATCTTTACTCTCTCTACTGGACTTGTTAGATCTTAGTGCTGCATTCGATGTGATTGTACTGATTCTTTTCACTTTATATATGTCCCCCTTAGGCAGTATTATTAGGAAACACTATAAATTTCCATTGTTATGCAGATGATACCCAGCTATATTTATCTATGAAACCAGGAGAAACTAATCAATTAGTCAAACTTCAAGCTGCTTAAAAGACATAAAGGCCTGGATGTCCTCCAATTTCCTTCTCCTAAATCCAGACAAGACAGAGGTTATTTTGTCTAATCACGTTCTCACCCTTGATGCCTTAGTACTGGCCTCAAGTAATACTGTAAGCAACCTCGGAGTTATCTTTGATCAGATTATCTCCTTCACTTCATACATCAAAGACATCTCTAGAACTGCCTTTTTCACCTGAGAAACATTAAAGTTAAAATTAGGAGCAACCTGTCCCAAAGTCATGCTGAAAAACTAGTCCATGCATTTGTTACTTCCAGACTGGACTATTTTAATTCATTATTAATAGTTTGTCCCAATAACTCAAGCCTCCAGTTCACCCAAAATGCTGCAGCCAGAGTTCTGACTGGAATTCGCAAGAGAGATCATATTTCTCCAACGTTAGCTTCTCTCTATTGGCTCCCTGTAAAATCCAGAATTGAATTTAAAATTCTTCTCCTCACTTATAAATCCCTTAATAATCAGGCTCCATCTTATCTTAAAAACCTCATAGTTCCATATCTTCCAAGCAGAACTCTCCGTTCTCAGACTGCAGGTTTACTTGTGGTTCCTAGAGTTTTCCAGATGTAGAATGGGAGGCAGAGCCTTTAGCTACCAAGCCCCTCTCCTGTGGAACCAGGTCCCAGTTCAGGTTCTGGAGGCAGACACCCTCTCCACATTTAAGACTAGACTTAAAACGTTCCTTTTTTATAAAGCTTATAGTTAGAGATGGATCAGGTGACTCTGAACCATCTCTTAGTTCTGCTGATATAGGTTAGTCTGCTGGGTGACCTCACTGATACACTGAGCTCCTCTCCTCTCTCCTTTCTCCTCTATCCATTCAGATTCTACCATTTCATGTCATTAACTTTGTGTCTTTTCTCTCCTGTAGTTGTGTTTACTCCTCTCTGTCTCCCTCTCTCTATTCTCCTCTGCAGGTATCCTCCTCCTAGGAGCTGTATAACTCCAGAGTCCTGCTGTTCTTTTCTCTCTCCTCTTCACTCACCCTAACTGGTCGAGGCAGATGGCCACCCACTATGAGGCTGGTTCTGCTGGAGGTTTCTTCCTCTAAAGGGAGTTTTTTCTCTCCCACTGCTGCTCAGTGGGGTTGTTGGGTTATACAGTATACAGTTATACTTACTTAAACTGTAAGTTCCTAAACACTGTAAAGTGCCTTGAGATTACTTCTGTTGTGATTTGGTGCTATTAAAATAAAATTGAAGTTAATTGAATTAATGTCAAGTTGAGCAAACTAAGTACATACTTATTGAAATGTTCAATAACACGCTTCATCACATGTTTAGTAACATGCTTCACCCTGTTTCACAACCAGCGTTTTTTTTTCTGGTTGAAACATGATTTAAATATGATTGCATATCATGTGTCACTGAGCTGCTGAAAACATACCTATGGAGGTGTAATAAAAAAAGTAAAACTCACTCTGTCTCCTCTTTGGCCACAGATTTGACGTATTTGTCGTTGGAGTAAAGAACGACGTTGGTCACCTGCTCTACTGCAGACACAAATCAACAAAACTACTTATGAACTTTGTGACTCGCTGCTACTACAACGGTAGTTAGTTATAACCACAGAGATGATGGGTCATATGATGCGTGTTGACAATAACATGTATGATTGTCACCTGACACACTGATGTCTTTGATGCTCCTGCTGGATGAGTTGGTGATTTCTGCATTCACTTTGACTGGTTCACCGTGGTAAAACGTCTGAAGGCAAACAAGGTTACATAGTTACTGACTGTTTTAAGCTCTGGACCAGTTTCCCGCTAAAAATTCGAGAGAGAGACACTGTCACAGAGGACAAAGCAGTGTCACTTCCTTCTGTACAACAGAAATCTACATGATCCATCATGCATTTTTCATATGGGGGTTAGTTTATTGAAAACATTTAGTGGTTTCCGATCCAGGCCCAGCACCAGCTGATCTGGTGGACACCTCCCTGACTTTCTGACATGAAAAAATTTACAGTCTGACCTCTTTGGGTAGGCTCAGTTTGACGTGCAGGGGTTTCTCAGACATCAGGAACTCAAAGGTGGTGTCTGCTACTGGAACCAGTTTGCTGTTCTCTGGGCTGAACTGGATCTTACGGATGGTGAGACGAACTGAACTCCTGCAAACATGAAAAACATCCGGAGTAAAATAATGCAGGATTTAACGAAGGTTCTGCTGAACTGTCTCGTGACTTTAAACTGACTGTTTGTCGATCTTCTCTTCCTGGTTTTCCCCACAGAAAGCTTTCACCTCAAACTCCACCGCGCATTTCTGTCAGGTAAACATACAGACAATCAGGATCCGCACAGTAACATACAGTGGCAAGAAAAAAGTATGTGAAGTTCATGGTTTTCTGCATAAATTTGTCATAAAATGTGATCTGATCTTCATCTAAGTCAAGAATATTAACAAATCTAATGTGCCTAAAATAATAGTGGAAAAGGTATGTAAACTCTTTTAATAATAACCTCCCACTTAGTGTCAGGTGTTAGCATAAGTTAAGAAAAGTAGTTTGTAGGTATGTACTAGAGCTATTTCAACTGACAAAAAACACTAACTTTTTGAGTTTGCTCTGCACAAGAAAAATACGCTAAGGAGCCACGCCTTGCTAAAAGGGCCTTTTAGAGGATCTACGTACGTAGTTGTTGATTTACACAAGAACACAAGAAACACTCATTGATGAGGTAAAGAAAAAACTCTGAGACACAGCCAAAGACTTGAAGGCATCATTAGAACTGGCTACCATCTGTGTTCATGAGTCTACAGTAGGTAAAACACTGAACTAGCAGGGTGTTTATGACAGGACACCACGTAGGAAGCTGCTGCTTACTAAACAGAACATTGCTGCAGCCTGAAGTTTGCCAAAGAGCACTTTGACACTGAACAGTAGTATTAACAAATTATTTTGTGAACTGATAAAACTACATTGAATTATTTGGAAAGAACACATAGCACTATGTCTGGTGTAAAAAAGTCACTGCACCTCATCATGAAAACATCTTCCCAACTGTAAAGTATGGTGGAGGAAACATCATGATGTGGGCCTGCTTTGCTTGCTGCATCAGGACCTGGCCAGCTTGTAGTGATTAAGGGGAAGATGAATTCCCAAGTGTATCAAAAAAATTTTCAGCATATTGTGAGAATGTCTTTACGTCAGCTGAAACTCTGTAGAAGTTGGGTGATGCTACAGGACAATGACCCAAAATACACAACAGAATGAACAAAATCCACCTTTTGGAGTGCAGACCTCAACCCCATAGAGATGCTATGGAATGACTTTTTCCACTATCACTAAAAAGTTTTTATGGTTGTTCTCAATAAATACATGAAAGATCAGAATTTGTTTGAGTTATTAATTTAGGCTCATTATATCTGTTAATACTTTTGACTTAGTCGAAGATCAGATCACATTTTTGACGAATGCAGAACACCATGGCATTTCATAAGGTTCACATACTCTTTCTTACCGCTGTATAAACACACAGTCACAAACCCAGATCCAAGAAGCAGGTTTACTGAGCTCTCTGCAGAACCTCTGTGATTCAAACCCACAACAGAGGATTGTTGCATTGGATGTCAGGACATGGCATGCTGGTAATTTTCTCTCAAGATTTTGGTTTTAAATCTTTTATCAAAAATGCTCACAACAATAACCTAAGTAGATGAGAGTCAGAACCTGCAAGTCTCGGGTCATGGTTGGCCAGAAAACAGCGGTTTGATCCCCTCAGCTTGGGAATGAGTTGCTGCCCCAAGTGAAGTGTAATTATCTTGGGATTTTCACAGTCAGGGTACAAGGGAGCAGGGTTGACTGGTGGATTCATGTGGGTGCAGCATGCTGCTCATAATGGTGGGCAGGCTCAGCCATAGAGATGGTGTACAGAGTTTGGAGATCCAAAGAAAGGTTGGAGTAGAGCTGACTTCATTACACATGCAACTTAATCACAAAAACAGTAATAATCCAGGTGTAAGTCTGAGACGAATATTCTTACCTCGATTACCTAGACCTGTTTTTTCACGTTGGGAACTGATACCTTGTTGTTTGACTTGACTTGACCTTGACTCAACAACTGAAATTAATCAAAGATTTTTGACATAAATGTTCACCCACAATATTGACCTACCTTTCCTACATCAGAAGGTCCGGGCTGCAGAGCAACAGAACATGGGAGGTTGTCTGGAAACTGAAGCACAAACACAAATTTGTTTTAACTCACACCTACTAAATACTTTACAGTCGTAGGGCTGTTCATGTCAGCTTCAAAGGTTTTGTGAGAAGAAGAAAAAGTCATTATGTCAGAAAACAATATTTGATATTTAAGTCCTGTGCCAAAACAAAATAGTTTTTTCCTGTTTTCAATTCAATTCAATTCAATTCAATTCAATTCAATTCAATTCAGTTTTATTTGTATAGCGCCAATTTACAACAGAAGTTATCTCAAGGCACTTTACAGTGTAAGGTTTAAGACCTTACAGAAAATATTTATACAAAAAATTATAGAGAAAACCCAACAATCCCATTTGAGCAAGCTTTAGGCAACAGTGGAGAGGAAAAACTCCCTTTAGAGGAAGAAACCTCCAGCAGAACCAGGCTCATAGTGGGCGGCCATCTGCCTTGACCGGTTGGGGTGAGTGGAAAGAGAAGAGAGAAAAGAACAGCAGGCAATAAAGACAACAACAAGCATCAAGAACATTGGGCAGATGAACTGGATTCTGGAGATGTACAGCTCCAAGGCCGAGGATACCTGCAGAAAAGTACAGAGAGAGGGAGACAGAGAGGTGGAAACACAACTACAGGAGAGAGAAGACACAAAGTTAATGACATGCAATGGTGGCATTTAAATAGATAGAGGAGAAAGGAGAGAGGAGAGGAGCTCAGTTTATCAGTAGAGGTCCCCCAGCAGAATAACCTATATCAGCATAACTAAGAGATGGTTCAGAGTCACCTGATCCATCTCTAACTATAAGCTTTATAAAAAAGGAAAGTTTTAAGTCTAGTCTTAAATGTAGAGACGGTGTCTGCCTCCCGAACCTGAACTGGGAGCTGGTTCCACAGGAGAGGGGCTTGGTAGCTAAAGGCTCTGCCTCCCATTCTACATTTGGAAACTCTAGGAACCACAAGTAAACCTGCAGTCTGAGAATGGAGAGTTCTGCTTGGAAGATAAGGAACTATGAGGTCTTTAAGATAAGATGGAGCCTGATTATTAAGGGATTTATAAGTTAGGAGAAGAATTTTAAATTCAATTCTGGATTTAACAGGGAGCCAATGGAGAGAAGCTAACGTTGGAGAAATATGATCTCTCTTGCTAATTCCAGTCAGAACTCTGGCTGCTGCATTTTGGATTAACTGGAGGCTCTTTAATGAGTTATTGGGACATCCTATTAATAATGAATTACAATAGTCCAGTCTGGAAGTAACAAATGCATGGACTAGTTTTTCAGCATCACTTTGGGACAGGATGCTCCTAATTTTAGCAATGTTTCTTAGGTGAAAAAAGGCAGTTCTAGAGATTTCTTTTATGTATGAAGTGTAGGAGATATCCTGATCAAAGATAACTCCGAGGTTTCTTACAGTATTACTTGAGGCCAGTACTATGTCATCAATGGTGAGAATGTGTTTAGACATAGTGTCTCTGAGATTTTTAGGCCCAAACAGTATAACCTCTGTCTTGTCCGGATTTAGGAGAAGGAAATTGGAGGTCATCCAGGCCTTTATGTCTTTTAAGCATTCCTGAAGTTTGACTAATTGATTAGTTTCTCCTGGTTTCATAGATAAATATAGCTGGGTATCATCTGCATAACAATGGAAATTTATAGAGTGTTTCCTAATAATATTGCCCAAAGGGGACATATATAACGTGAAAAGAATCGGTCCAAGCACAGATCCCTGTGGAACTCCATAGCTGACTTTGCTGTGCATGGAAGACTCATCATTAACGTGTACAAACTGAAATCTGTCCGATAGATACGATTTAAACCACTCTAGTGCTGTTCCTTTGATTCCAATGACATGTTCCAGTCTGTGTAATAAAATGTTGTGATCTATAGTGTCGAATGCAGCACTAAGATCTAACAAGATGAGTATAGAGAGTAGACCATTGTCTGATGCTAATAGAAGATCATTAGTGACCTTTACCAGTGCTGTTTCTGTACTATGATGTACTCTAAATCCTGACTGGAAATCTTCATACAAGTTATTGCTACGTAGGTGGTCGTACAATTGCTTAGAAACTATCTTTTCAAGGATTTTAGAGATAAAGGGCAGATTGGATATTGGTCTATAATTCACTAAGACCCCTGAGTCCAGAGTAGGCTTTTTGAGTAGGGGCTTGACTACAGCAACCTTAAAAGCCTGTGGTACGTAGCCTATTTGTAAAGACAGATTGATCTGATCTAATATGGACGTGCTGATCAAAGGTAAGACATCCTTGAGGAGTCTAGTCGGGATGGAATCTAAGAGACATGTTGATGGTTTAGAGGAATTAATTACTGAAATTAATTCAGAATGATCTACAGGGAGGAAGCAGTCTAAGTACGAGCGTGGATCTAGAGTTGTTGTACAATCCATGCTATATGCAGGGATGATCTGATCAATTTTTTCTCTAATAGTTATGATTTTATTTGTAAAGAAATTCATGAAGTCATTGCTGCTGAGAGTTGAGGGAATACTAGGGTCAACCGAGCTATGACTCTTTGTCAGCCTGGCTACAGTGCTGAAAAGAAACCTAGGGTTGTTCTTATTTGCCTCTATTAATGAGGAGTAATATGAAGTTCTAGCTTTACGCAGGGCTTTTTTATATATTATTAAACTATCTTTCCAGGCTAGGCAATATTCATCTAAATTGGTGGAACGCCACCTCCTTTCCAACTTACGTGATTTCTGCTTTAAGCTACGGATTTGTGAATTGTACCATGGAACTAACTTCCTCTGACTCACTAGTTTCTTTTTCAGAGGAGCAACTGTATCAAGTATTGTTCCAAGTGAAGCACCAGTACTATTAACAAGATAGTCCAATTGTGCTGGAGTAACATTGAAATAACTGCCTTCCTCTGTGTTGGTACATGGCTCTGAAATAAAAGATGGAATCAGTTCCTTAAATTTGTCAACAGCATTTTCACATAAACATCTACTGTAGTGAATCTTATCTGTAGGTTTAGTAAAGTCTGGTACTGTAAATTCAAATGTAATTAAGAAATGGTCAGATAAAAGAGGGTTTTGGGGAAAAACTATTAACTGATCAACTTCCACACCGTATGTCAGAATAAGATCAAGGGTGTGATTAAAACAGTGAGTGGGTTTATTTACATTTTGGGTAAAACCAATGGAGTCTAATAGTGAATTAAATGCAGTGTTGAGGCAGTTATCATCAACATCTACATGGATATTAAAGTCACCCACTATAATGACTTTATCTGCACTAAGAACTAAATCAGATAGAAACTCTGAGAATTCAGTTAAAAACTCAGAGTAAGGGACAGGAGGACGGTACACAATAACAAACAGGACTGGTTTTGGATTTTTCCAGTTAGGATCAGAGAGGCTAAGAGTGAGGCTCTCAAATGAATTAAAACTATGTTTAGGTCTGGGGTTGATTAACAAACTTGAGTGGAAGATTGCTGCTACTCCGACACCCCGACCTGTGCTTCTAGGAACATGATAATTAACATGACTTGAGGGGGTCGACTCATTCAGAGAGACATATTCATCCTGCTGCAGCCAGGTTTCAGTAAGACAGAATAAGTCTATTTGATGGTCAATTATCAAATCATTTACTAACAGGGATTTAGACGAGAGAGATCTGATATTTAAAAGTCCACATTTGATTGTTTTCTTGTTATTTTGTTCTAAGAGAGGAGTCATCTTTATTTTTATTAGGTTTTTATGAATTACTCCTCTTGTGTTAGTTTTAGATATAAATAATTTAGGTACTCGGGGAGCAGACACTGTCTCTATGGGGTTGTCTCTCATAGATCCATTTCATATAGATAAGCTGCAGAGTCCAATAGGGTGAAGAGCTTAGACCGTTCCTTCAGGACTCAGTTAAGATGATGCAGATTCTGAACTGGGAGCACCTAGAGCATACTGCAGGGATTATGTGTCTTAAAAGATCCTGGAGTCCCAGTGGCTTGAGATAATAATAATAATGAATAAGGATGTGTAGGCTCCCTGGTGTATACTGGATGAGCTTTGTAAAACATCAGATGGCTAAATTCCTCACCTCAAAAAAGAAGGGGAAAGAATTGTCTCCTAGCTTTTGCAGCAGTTTCTGCTGGATCTTGGTGTGAGTCAGTTTCTCTTTGTCCTGCAGCTCAGGGTACACCTGCCGGGTCACCAGAAACAGTTCCCTCTTGAAGGCCACGCCCATCACATCCATGTCCTGATGGCCGTACCAAAATGTGCATGACAGCATGACGTACACTAAAGACACAGAAGCTAAAGAAGCTCAGGGAATCAGAAACAGACAATCACACTCAGTAAGATTCAATTCAATTTTATTTCTATTGTGCCAAATCACAACAGAAGTCATCAGATTTGTTATTTTTGACTGGAATAATTCCGCATATCATGGTCTGTCTAGAGTTGGTTATTTTCACACAAGGAGCTTCTTCCTGCTACTCCCTATAGCAAGTTTTGTGCCATTGTGTTTTGTTGTGCACGTGTGGAGCTATCCGTGTCTGTATTGTGGTATGAATTGTGTTAGTGTCAATAGTGCCTGTAGTTGGCATAATGTTGATATTTACAGCAGAGAGTAAAGGGAGGTTAAAGGTCAAATGTACTGACATTTCTTTCCTTTGAGCTGCACTGGGTCGATCAAAATCACTCCATCTGAGAGACAGAAAAACAGTTCACAACATATTACGCAACCATTTAACACCTGTCAGACAAACCAAGTTCATCTCAGCGGATCCAGTGCAAAAAAAAAAACAAAACAACCCAAGATATTTCAAGCTGTTTCAGTTACAACTCACCAACTGGATCCACAAAGTCACAGTGATCCACAAAGTCTCTCTTGGCCATGTAGATTGCCACCTGAAACACAGGATGGAGGAAGCCAGAGGACCTTGGTGATTTGCTCAAGTACACTTCTGTATTCTTTCACTTCCTCAGCCAATGTTACTGTCATTGTACCTGCACTGTATTTATCACAACCACTGTCTAAGCTGGTGCTTCTATCACAGATACTACAACTTCTACTACTACAACTACTAGTGAGGAACTCACAGACTTGTCGCGAGAAACTTTCTTGAAGACAACATGTTTAGGACTCATGGTATCGTCTTGGTGTCTGGATCTACAGCACAGAGACAATCACTCACACATCTAACATGAGTTAATTTGCTATTATTAAAGATAAAATCAGAGCAGCAGACTGACCTGTAGCAGCAGACTGAGTTGTAGCAGCTAAGATGATGGCGTATTAAGCAGCAACAGCAGGTTCGAAGCAGCTGATGAGACCGAGCTGTATTTATTTATAATCTGCACACACAGCGTGGTCAGCAAGCTGCTTATTACAGAAACAGATAATCCTGGAGCAGCATCTCAGATCTTAATGCAAACATCTACTGCCCCCACATGCAAATCAAAGTGGAATACATTAAATGGAATAAACTTAATAAGCTTTTCTTGTTGATGCTGATGTAAATATTTTTCATCTAAACAAAAAAGAAAGAATGTATAGATTTAATTTTCATACACAGGCATTGTTTAAGAGTTAGACTCTGCCTGTAATCAATTATCTTATCGAGTCAAAATGATTTATCATCATCATCATCATCATTATCATCAAAATTTATGTCAGTGCTGCGATCTGAAAGTTATAGATTATCAATACAGACTCTGCTGAGCTACTAAGTTCCTCTGAGTCAGACTCAGCAGTCTGTCTGCTGAGATCAGCGGCTTACACACCTGAACACACAGAGTCTGGTTTCCATCACTTCAGAGGACATTCCATTGACTTCTATACATTTCCTGGAGACATATTCAAACCTTAACTAAAACAACAACATATGAAACAGAGTTTTAGGTTCGTTGATGTTTTTCTGATGGGGACCACAAAGCAGCCCACTATTTGTGTAGTCAGATTTAGGTCCTTACAACGTGAGTAATACCCGACTGACAGTTGGGTTCCAGGTGTTTCCCTGACTTTGGTTTTTCTTGTCCAGACTCTAACTCTAGGAAGACTCCTGCTGATTCCAGACTTCTTACACTTCATTACTGTGCTCATGGTCCACTCAGAGCTTCAGATATGGTTTGATACCCTGGTCCTGATCTGTGACTCATCACAACATGTTGCTGTAAAGGTCTACAGACACATCCCCGGACTTCACGTCTTGGTTTTTGTCCTGACCCGCATTGTGAGCTACAGGTGTCATCTTTCTTTGTCCAATCAGCTCAGTTTACCACAGATGGATTCCAGTCAGGCTCTAGACTCATCTCAAGAAAAACATCCAAAAAGGCTCAGCATGAACCAGGTCTGAACATGTTTGTCAATAAGAGATTTCAGTTTTCCATTTTTAATTAAACTTGCAGATATGATTTGAATTTATTGATGTGAAGGTACAAAGCAGTAGCAGAGTAAATGTACTGGTTTGTAACGGACATATTAAATTCAATTCATTTTTATTTGTATAGCACCAATTCACAACAGAAGTCATGTCAAGGCACTTTACAGTGTTTAAGACCTTACAGAGTATAATTATAAAAAAAATTATATAAGAAACCCAACAATCCCATTTGAGCAAGCTTTAGGCAACAGTGGAGAGGACAAACTCCCTTTATAAGAAGAAACCTCCAGCAGAACCAGGCTCATGGTGGGCGGTCATCTGCCTCGACTGGTTGGGTTGAGTGAAAAGAGAAGAGAGAAAAGAACAGCAGGCAACAAAAACACTGGACATGTTGGTAGGACCAGTAACTGGACTCTGGAGATATACAGCTCCAAGGAGGAGGATACCTGCAGAGGAGAACAGAGAGAGGGAGACAGAGAGGAGGAAACACAACTACAGGAGAGAGAATACACAAAGTTAATGACATGAAAGGGTAGAATTTGAATGGATAGATGAGAAAGGAGAGAGGAGAGGAGCTCAGTGTATCAGTAAAGGTCCCCCAGCAGACTAACCTATAGCAGCAGAACTAAGAGATGGTTCAGAGTCACCTGATCCATCTCTAACTATAAGCTTTATAAAAAAGGAAAGTTTGAAGTCTAGTCTTAAATATAGAGAGGGTGTCTGCCTCCAGAACTTGAACTGGGAGCTGGACATACAGGTGAATGGCTTTTTATTCTATGTGTTGAAAAAAACAAAAGTACTTCTGATTGTTGATTACACACTGAAGAAGACAGAGCCCCAACCCTGACCGCTACAGGTCTGAAATCCATGTGTGGTGGGTGTAAGAAACCAGTAAACTCCTTAGTGTCACAGTTGGGTAACAAATCTTTCAGCTGTCTGGTAAAAAGAATCTTTCTCAACACCAGAGCTGCATAGACTTGTTGGTCCTGCTGTGCTCTCTGTGCTGCTGACGTCTTGTGTCAATATTTAAAATCAGGGTAACGATCGGTCGGTCGGAGCGTTGTCCAACATTTTACCTCCAAATGTCACAGCAAGAGACATCAGCAGTCCACATAAGACCATAGGAAACCAGGAACGACAGGAGACACAGGTAAGAGCGTCCAATCACAGCCCAACAGGTTCTATTATTAAGATTACATTGATACTAGTGCTGTCAATGTGCCACCCCGAGGTTCTCCGTCTTAGGCTCAGGTACTACATAGACCAGGCTTTCAGAGATCAGAGACAAACAATCCCTGTCCAAGTCCAGACTCTGGCTAGAGAGACTCTTTAACCAGCAGGTTCCTCACAGAGTTGATGTTCACCAGTGAAGCTGATGAAGCTTCTGTAGAAAGACCAAAAGCTGCTGCTGATGTATCACTGGATTTACTGAAGTATCTCAGACGTTCACTGTCCTCTCTCTATGGTCCAGCTGTGATGAAGAGAACACGTTAGACTTCAGTAAAGACAGGTTTTATTGTAACTGATACTGATCCTTTCAAATCGACCTGGCTCCCCACAGATACTGATCTTCTATCCGATCTGTTTGTCCTCAGAGAGAAATGCTGCAGTCTACAGCTCTGACCCTGAGCCTCTGTACTCTGCTCTTCTGCACTGAACTCGTCCAGAGTACAGGTGAGCCTCACCGACACAGTTAACAGATCAAGAACAAAAGAAAAAAAATTAGTTTTTGCTGGATCATTACATTTACATTTACATTTAGTCATTTAGCTTTTATCCAAAGCGACTTACAGGTGGATCAGAATCAAATATGTTGATCAATGAGTCAGTCAGCAGAAAATTCATCAGAATGGTTTGTGACGGTTTTCTTCTGATTGAATCACAAAATAAATAATAATATAAATGTAAAAAAATGAGAAATGGACGTATTCCCGTCAGACTGAGCTGAACACTCACGAATCTCTGACTGTATGAGTCACAATAATATCAGAAGGCAGAAAATAAAACATATCTTTATGCAGCTGTCTGAGCACCTAATGGTTTGGAAGTAGTTTAGCTCCTGTGTTGAATGTGCCTGTCATAATTTTCCTCAAGGGGACATTTTAGTGTGAGCTTCGGTCCAAGTTATTCCACCGATGTTAAACTGGGTTCATGTTTAGTTCTTCCTGGGGGGGGGGGGTGTAACAGAAAATAATTGAGAAGCACTGCTCTAAAGGGAGTTTTTCCTCTCCACTGTTGCCTAAAGCTTGCTCAAATGGGATTGTTGGATTTTCTATTGGATTTTTTTGTATAATTATTCTCTGTAAGGTCTTAAACCTTGAGATGACTTCTGTTGTGAACTGGTGCTATACAAATAAAACTGAATTTAATTGAATTTAAAGTCTATTTTTATTGGCAGTAATGTACTGTTCACACCCTCAGTGTTCCTGGACCAGCAGTCAGCAGGTCAAATCCTCAGCTCCTCGTCCAGGAGGCGTCGAGCCAACTCCTTCCTCATGGAGGAGATGTTACCTGGAAACCTAGAGAGGGAGTGTTACGAGGAGACCTGTTCTCAGGAGGAGGCTGCAGAGATCTTCCAGAGCAAAGAGAAGACGGTAAGAACCACCACCGTGATCCAAGCTTAGGGTAGGTTTCCCCATATGTGGTCACTGGAGTCACAGAAAGGGGCCATACTTAGTATACCACACTGGTTTCCATTAGAACCAGTTTAAAGCCCTCAGAACGGTGCTGGACTGTGAACCCATTGTGTCGTAGTGACCAAACAACAACTTCCACATTCACTACATGACGAGCTCATGTAAATTTGTCCCAACCAGTTAACCAGATCTCTTTTATTGTCGTAACTTGGCTCAGTACCATCTTTAATGTCATATGCAGGAAGATGTGGCCAAAAACATGGAAGCACGTGGAACATCTGGATTATCTTTTAGTGTTTTTGTTCTGCTTTATACTCACTGTGGAAATAATGAAAAATGTTTTCATCTACAGATGGAGTTCTGGTACCGATACACAAGTGAGTACATTCATCAATATTCATGAGACCAAAATGTTCCAGCTTGGAACTTAAAGATTCACATCCATATGTGTTGAGCACAGGCCGCTACATTGGGAGACCCTGACCCAGAAACAGGTTTATCCCAGGTCCAGAAGAATCAAACTAATAATAAATAATAATAATAGATTTATTTATAGAGCACTTTTCTAAACATAAGTTACAAAGTGCTTCACAAGACAGACAAGAAACACATGTAGCCCAACAAGATCAACTTGAGCAGCACTAGGTAAACAGTGTAGAGGAAAAACTCCCCCTAGGGGAAGAAACCTCCAGCAGAACCAGGCTCAAGTTAAACGGCCATCTGCCTCGACCGGTTGGGGTGCAGGAAACAGTTATACAAACAAAACAATAATACAAACAACTACCACATCGGTCCTTGGGGAGACCAGTTCCAACGTAAAGACATTGTAATCTAATGGAGAGTCTTCCCAAGGACAGATTTGTTTTAGCTTACAGAAGATCGCAAAAGGCTCGCCGGTAGAGGTATGTTTTAAGGAGAGATTTAAAAGATGTTACTGAGTCAGCTGATCTTATATGCTCGGGTAAGCTGTTCCAGAGTTTAGGGGCTCTAACTGAAAAGGCTCTGTCACCTCTAGTAGTCATTCTGACATCAGGGACATACAGAAGATTTCTACCAGAGGATCTCAGGCTACGTTCAGGCTCATAAGGCTTTAAAAGCTGGGATAAATAGCTGGGGGAAAGGCCATGCAGAGCTTTAAAAGTTATTAATAAAATCTTAAAATCAATCCTAAAACATACTGGCAGCCAGTGTAAGGAAGTTAATACAGGAGTGATGTGTTCATATTTTCTTTTTCTAGTTAAGAGTCTTGCAGCTGAATTCTGAACAATCTGGAGCCGATTAATAGATTTCTGGCTGAGACATGAACAGACTGTTGCAATAGTCAAGGCATGAGGAAATAAATGCATGTAAGATTACTTCAGTGTCATGAAAAGAAAGAATTTAACGTATTTTGGAAATATTTCTAAGATGATAAAAACATGCCTGGACAAGCTTTTTGACATGATGCTCGAAGTTAAGTTTACTATCAAACCAAACACCAAGACTTTTTGCAGTGGGCTTAGAATTATACAAGAGAGAATCTGTGCATGGCAGAATGTGTTTGGCTATACGATGTGGACAGATGACAACTATTTCTGTTTTGTCAGAATTCATCTGCAGGAAATTTTGAGCCATCCAGTTTTTTATCTCATTTATACACTCATGTAAGGAACTCAGTCTCCCGTGGTCTGATATCTTAAAGGGACAGTAACACCATGTTTGCGAATAATATGTCCCAAAGGGAGTATACAAAGAGAACAAGATTGGCCCCAGCACTGAACCTTGTGGGACTCCGTACTTTACAGGAGAATAGGACGACTTGTACTTATTAACGGTAACACAAAACTATCTGTTGGACAGATATGACGAGAACCAGTCCAGTGCAGTGCCTTCTATTCCAGCCCAGTGCTTTAGCTGGTCTAACAAAATTTGGTGATCCACTGCATCAAAAGCAGCACTAAGATCAAGGAGGACAAGAATAGAGCACATACCAGCATCAGAAGCCAACAGAATGTCATTAGTTACCTTCAGTAGGGCGGTCTCTGTGCTGTGGTGTTTGCGAAAGCCAGATTGGAATTCATCAAAAATGTTATAGTTGTCTGCGGCTAGAAATAAGTGTTAAGACACGTACTTTTCTAAAATCTTTGATATGAAGGGTAGTTTGGAGATTGGTCTGTAGTTTTCGGGGGAAGAGGGATCTAGACCAGGTTTTTTCAAAAGAGGTTGCACAGATGCAATTTTAAAATAATCTGGCACAATCCCAGTGGACAGAGAAGTATTTAAAATAATCAGGAGAGAAGGAGCAAGCGAGTCAATGATCGAGATTAAGAACTTAGTTGGGATGACATCAACTGGGCTGGAAGATGGTTTCATTTTAGAGACAGTTTGTAGTAGCTCAAATAAGGTCATGGGAGGAAACAGGCTTAAAGTGCATTCTCTAAAAGGGTGTGAGACTATGACTGGTGAGGAGTTGGGGATAACAGAAGCTCTGATTGATTCTATTTTCTCATTAAAATAGGTTAAGAACTTCTCACACTCACTTTCAGCTGGGATGCTAGGAGGGGTTGGGTTCACTAACTTGTCAACAGTCTGAAATAAAAACTTAGGATTATGGCAGTGAGCAGTGATCAGGTCGGAGAAGTATTTAGCTCTGGCGTTCTTTACCATCGTATTGTAGTGGAGTAATGCTCCTTTCATAGCTTCATAATGCACTTGAAGTCCAGTTTTCTTCCATCTCCGCTCAGCTTTCCTACTCTCAGCTTTACAACTACGAATGCTGACATCTATCCAAGGCTGTTTGTTGGTGTCTTTACGGGACACTTTTCCAGTTTTTAAGGGAGCAGCAGCCTCTAGCACAGAGGCACAATTATTATTGAAAAGGCGGACAATATCATCAACATGTGATGTGCAGGACATACCCTGCTTCAACACAGAGAAGGTGCTAGTGAACTTTGCTGCTGACTGGCTGTTAAATAAACGGTGTTTAACTGTGAATTTCTGAGGTACAGTGATTGGATGAAGACAAGTATCAAATAAGACACATTTATGATCAGAGATGGAGTCCTGTACCTCAATGGAATTTAGAGTCAAACCTAAAGTGAATATCAAGTCAAGGGTATGCGCCTGGTTATGGGTGGGACCTTTGACGGAGAGGGGAGGCAGGGGAGAAGTTGTTTGGGTTGGAGACCAGCAGGTAAATTAATTAAAAAGACAGACAGAGTCAGGTCCCAGGTATCAAGAAGTGAGTTCACAAACTGGTGGACTGGAACAAACTGGCACAGGACAAGGGCAAATGGACTGGCACGTCCATTACCTGCGGGAACAGGTGAGGCCGTCCAGGACAGCTGTGCAGGGACTCTGAGGGAACAGGGAGTGGGATTTTAGCTGAGAGGACCTGCCTGGACAGAAGTCTCAGACTAAGAGTAAGTTGTGATATGTTCAAGTCTCTCCTGTGTGTCGTAGATCCAAACCCCTGTCAGACCAGCCCCTGTCTGAATGGAGGGTTCTGCTCTGTAGACCGAGGGGACTTCATATGTATCTGTCCTCCCCAGTACCAAGGCAAGACCTGTGACTCAGGTAAACATCACCTGTGACCAGTTGTTAGTCCAGATGAGCTGATTCTTTTCCAACTGTCTATGTCCACTGCTGATTACTTGGATCTGTTGTGTTCAGCCATTCAGAAGCTGTATGTGCAGGGATGTTTGTAAAAGAAACAGGGCTGAGGCTCTCTAGGACCAGGGTTGGCTGGAAGATAACAATCTATGGAGGTCGTCAGAGCTGTGTCCCAAGTCCAGTTGCTTTGGATAAAAGCGTCTGCTAAATGTAAATGAGTTATTTATTAGAGAGGCCATGTTCTGTTTAATTTTTTATTAACGGATACTTCTCAAGTTAAAAGTTGTAAATCCATGTTTAAATGTGTCTTCAGAGTCACATGGCTCATTTGAGCTGTTCCCCTACCTATTCTGTCTGACTTCTCGGATCTGGTTTTTATGATCCAGCACGAGCGGGAGCACAGACTGTGAACAGCTGACTTAGCAGTAGCCTTTCAGATAACAAAGTTAGCCAAAAAAAGTGGTCGCTTACTGGGGCAGGTTGTCAAACCCATTGTCCGTTAAGTGTCAGGGACATTTTAGTGATATTGAAGTACTGATCATATTTGTGCTGTGTGCAGTGGTGTCTGAGTGTCGCTATAGAAATGGAGGCTGTATGCAGTACTGCAGAGACCTGACGGGGGGGGCAGGGGTCCAGTGCAGCTGCGCTGATGGATTCAAAGTGGAATCTGATGGACAGAGCTGCGCCCAAAGCGGTAACACTCCGAGTACCAATGTGTTGTATGAATGCACATAATAATATTACTGATACTGCTGCAAATAGTACTACTGTGTACCACTGTAGGTGTACTAGTCTTCTGCAGTCGCTGACTGTGGCCCTGTTTTTAACTGTCCTGGTTTTTCTCCATGAACTGGTTCTGAAATGTGGGCTGATCTTTACCAGTATCTTTAAACATACAGAGTGAAACACTAGTTTTTATTTTGAGTACTACTAATACTACTGCACTTTGCACTACACATACAAATCCTGATACTACTGCACATATTACAGCCTACAGGAGTCACCCTCATATTACCAGCGACTGTCTTCAGCTGCCAGCAGCTGCTGTGGTACCCGTTACGCGTGCAGGGACAGAGCAGAGGGCTGACATCAATGTCCTTGTCCTCTCCTGCAGTGCCATTCCCGTGTGGTCTTCAGCAGGTGGAGGCATTGTACCAAGGTCGGTCTCTGTGGACTCTGGACTCTGAGCAGGAAAATGTCACCTTGGAGACAAACAACATCACAGACAGCTGGAAGCCAAAAGTGAACTTAACAGAGACAACGAAAGTGAACACAACGGCTAGAAAGGGAGGAGTCAACGAGACAACACTGAGGGGGGAGGAGGAGGACACAGGTGAGGATGATGGAGGACACGGTCGAGCAGAAGAAGGCGAGGAGATGACGCCTCGGATTGTGGGAGGAATGCTGGAGACACCAGGAGGGAGTCCGTGGCAGGTAAAAGAACTCATTAAATGTTAAATCTGAGACCAACCTGTAGACAGAGCTCAGACTTAATGTGAGCATCTGATCATTGGTTAGTGTCCTGGCCCACGTTGGGCCCCTGGACTCCAGCTATGTTTGTCAATCTGATATTTATGTCTCTGAGGTCTGAGCTGAATTGATCCTAAATGAGTTTTCTATCAAAGGACAAAGTTTGTGACAGATGAAAAAAAGCTGCTGATGTCGGTGCTGTGATGTTGCAGAAGGCGAACCTGTGTCTCTGTGTTCAGGTTCTGATCCGCAGGTCTGACGGGTACGGATTCTGTGGAGGGACTCTGGTCTCTGATCGTTGGGTGGTCACTGCTGCTCACTGCTTTGAGGAGTCTGCAGACCACATCACCATAGGTGACAACTACTACACCGGTGTCAGAGATCTGAATCTGGATCCCGTCCTCATGTCTCAGTGTGATGGATACGTGTCTCTGTCTCTGCAGGAGACATCGATAAGCAGCGTCCGGATCCAGCTGAGCAGCAGATAAAGATTCAGAAGATCTTTGTTCATCCTCACTTCCACTCCTTCACCTTTGACAGTGACATCGCTCTCATTTACCTCGCTCAGCCCATCGTCAGGGGCCCCACCGCCCTCCCTGCCTGTCTGCCTGACCCCCACCTGTCCCAGTACCTGCTGAAGGTAACTAATTTCACTACCTGTCATTTATTTGAATACTGAGCAACAGCCTAGCACGTCTGCCCGTTTGTGTTTGTGTCCAGGAGGAAAATGTGGGGAAGGTGACAGGCTGGGGGGTGACTCAGTACCTGGGCAGGTCCTCCCGCTTCCTCAGGAAGGTGATGCTCCCGGTGGTCGGCCACAAAGACTGCGCCACCTCCACCGAGCAGGTGATGGCCTCTGTCTGACAACACTTTTCCACACGGTGTACATGTGAAGACTATATTTTAATATTATACCCCCCCCACACAGGTGGTCACAGACAACATGTTCTGTGCAGGGTACCCAGAGGCCACTAAGGACGCCTGCAGTGGAGACAGTGGGGGACCGTTTGTGGTGAACTACAGAGGGACCTGGTTTCTGACTGGAGTCGTCAGCTGGGGAGAGCAATGTGCCACCAGAGGGAAGTACGGGGTCTATACCAGACTGGGGAACTTCCTGACCTGGATCAGAGAAACCATGGAGAGACAGCACCTCAACAGTACCAGGAGCTGAGAGATGGTGGAAGATGCTGGCCCAACCTGCAGCTTCAAACCCAAGAAACCACACAGACACAATTTGACCATTTCAGACTCCACTGGACTATCAGAGGACTGGACCTGGTCTCTACAGAGACCTCACAAGGACCAGCAAGTAGTGGAATACAGCACACTGGAGCTGCATTAGTCAGTCGCCTTCTGCGTGAGTCTGATGTTTGCTGGTGACAAACAGTAAAATGACCTTGAGCTGCTGACTGGTCTTTGTCCCAGGTGGTAAGTACACGTGTACAGAAACAGTCACACGAGACTGGTTCTGTTGTATGAACTGACCCAGTAACACAAATAAGCCTCGTTTCCACCCCACACAGTTACATATATTTATATTTACGTATATTACACAGACAGAAACACTCATCCATTAACCAAGACCAGACTTTTTCATGGGACCTGATCAAATCCAGCAGCGGTTCCAGAGACAGAGCAGGTTCCTGAAGAACCACTGTGTGAGTCCTGCGTTATGTAAAAAGCAGCTGAAAGCAGAGAATCACGTCTAGTCCTGTTTGTCACCAGCACAGTTTAACTTCATCTGGTTTCTAGTTGCAGCAGTTTACCTTTTGTGCAGTGTGTATATATACTTTTACTTTTATGTACTTACAGTCCAACAGAGTATTTCTGGTCTGTATCACAGTGGTCAAAATCTTTTCAGAAAAAAAAAAGAAATTTCTTTGTTAAACCTGTTTATTTTAGTTCGTTAACACGTCTGAAAAATTAAACAGTGTAAAATATGAAAAAACGGTGTGAGTTATTGGTTATGGTACACATCTGTAGTACACAGTATATAGTACATCACAGTACATTTATTACATGTGTATTAATAACAGTTTATACAGTTCATCTGTCGTCTGTTTGTCCCTCGGTTCTGTTCGCTCGTGCTGGATCATAAAAACCATCGCACTGAATTTTCTGCAGCTGACATGAAAGCGTACTTTGTCCTGAAGGTGGCGCAAGACTAAAGCTCTGCAGAGGTGTTATCAAACCGGCCGTCCTCGGTTGTGTGCAAACAAATTTCGTCTGTCAGGACGATTTTTCCGGAATTTTCTCTGTGTGAAAATAAACTCTGACCGAAAAAAAACTGACCGATCCACCAACATGGACCAGAACAAAACTACGGGAAGTTTGAAAATGCCCTGATAGAGCAGGATAAACCGGTTGGATCCACAGAACCGAAAGTTTTTTAGGAGGATCACCTTCCTAATGAGGAATCACTGAGCTGTGACTCACTGATGGTTTTATCAGCTGAGCTCGACAGCACAGAGGAACAAACAACATTAGGTCCTAGATTCAAGGGGTCTCTGAATCCAGGACCTGAGGTCCGCGTCAGGGTGGGACCTTTGGAAAATAACCAAACTGTAGAAAACCTGCAGACTAACCCCAAACCCCAACTGGGTTTGACCGTCATGCTGGTTCAGGTGTGTGTGCACAAGTGGAGGCTTCTCTCTGTGTTGGACTTACGATCTGAGTCGAGGTCAGACCTCTGTCCTCATTCAGTCTGTCTCCGCACCTGGGGCTAGTTACAAGTGGTTCTGGATCCAATCCACATATTTAGCCACTCGGGTGTAGACGCCATACACCCTCTGACTCCCGCACTCCTCCGGCCCGCCCCACGACACCAACCCAAACACCACCCACCTCTGGCTGACTCGGTCCTCCATCACAAATGCCCCCCCACTGTCACCCAGGCAGGTGTCCCTCCCCCCATCGAAGAAGCCGGCACAGAACATGTTGTCAGTGATGTTGTAGCTGACAGAGCGTGAGGTGTAGCTCTCCCGACACTCGTCCTGAGGAACCACCGGCAGTTTCACGTACTGCAGGAGGTCGGACGTCACACTGGGGTCTGCGGCCGCTGCCGGCTCCAAGGTCAGTGTGGGGGGGTCGCCAGAGGACAAGGAGGCGTTGGAGTTGGAGATTCCCCAGCCAGCAATTACTCCCAGGGTGTTAGGAAGGGGTGTAGGGGGGTCCTCCTGACAAAGACACAGGGGTTAAAGGTCAACATGTGGTCATATGTCTCTGAAGAATGGTGTCTTTACTGTCCTCACTTAAATTTTACACTTTCTTTTTAAAAAGGCATGTCCTGTTTATAAGCTGCGTACAGAGTTTCTGTAGTATTAGCAGTAACAGTAGTATTTGTCAGACCTTGTTGTGAGGTGGTGGGAGACAGACGGGGCGGATGACCCGGTTAAAGTCCACCTGGTCCCTCAGCTTCAGCAGGGCAATGTCATTATTGTAGTTGTTGGGTTGGAAGTCTGGATGCAGGAAGATCTCGTCCACTGAGCGGTTGGTGGCCAGACGTTTGTCCCGGGCATTGTGGAGACCGAGGAAGACCTGACAGAAACACAGGTACTGGTTAATCTGGTCTCACCCCCGGTGATAACAATGACCAGTCAGAGCGGAACACAGGTTATGAGACAGTTATGTTCAGGTTTCACCTTCGTATGTTCAACTTTAGTTTTTTAGTCAGACTTAGACTAAAACCTGAAAATATTCAAATGTTGAATAAATAAATATATAGAAGATCTCTGCATATAAATGACGTTAATGAGACTGGGACATAATGAGAGTTCAGACCTTGATGTGTTCTGGGTCCACGGGGACGACGCTAGGGTCCCTCCTGCGGGACCTCAGAACGTGAGCTGCTGTGAGGACCCAGGACTCAGACAACAGGGCCCCGGAGCCAAACCACCGATCCTCTGGGACCCGAGACAGATCTTCCACACTGAGCAGAACCTGCCAGGGGAAGAGACCAGGTTCTGCACAACGGCCTCCCACGATCCGCTTAACCTGAGACGGGAGAGAGCGGGAGGGCCGGCCGCAGGCTGGAGAGGAAACAACATGAACAACCTGTTTACAGAGGCGGAGCTGTCCGGGCTCCAGCCAGTTCAGAAATGACTTAAAAGCTCAGTCAGTCTTTGAAAAGCAGTGAAAACACTTCACGGGAGAAATTCAAGCTGGTTAAAGTGTAGAAAGGATACGAAGGTTGAAAGACGGCTACTGGACAATCCTCTGAATTTAAAAGTAGAATAATGTAGAATAAACAGCAGGTTTGTTAAAGAAGCATCAGTGGAACGTCCAGGAGAAGCTGAACGTGTGTTTATGGTTTTGTGTCGGATCTACTTTGGTGGTTTACGGTGCCATAAACCTGACCACCCGTTGGATCATACAGTACCTAAACACTGACTGGTGGTCTCACTGATCTACACTGTCACTGGTTAAGATGCTGGTCAGAAATCTTTGCCTCGTCGCAGAGTCTGTTTCTACACAGAGAGAAAGACAAAGAGCAGGAAGGATAGTTTGAGTGTCTCGAGAACTGAACCCTCTGATGGACTGGAGTGTAAACCTCAGTCCTGAGAAAAACTACAAAGTCGAGTGCTAGGACACATGTCCAGAAGGGACAGAGGCAGCGTTCCTTAAACCCAACTCGGTCTCTAAAGAATATGAAGAAGCTTCAGATCCAGCAGTTTATGCAATGCTGTTTTTCTGGACCTGACTCAGAATTAGCAGTAAAGTCCAGGTCACAGGTCAGAGCACCACTTCACGGGAGAAATTCAAGCTGGTTAAAGTGTAGAAAGGATACGAAGGTTGAAAGACGGCTACTGGACAATCCTCTGAATTTAAAAGTAGAATAATGTAGAATAAACAGCAGGTTTGTTAAAGAAGCATCAGTGGAACGTCCAGGACACTGCTCAGAGTTACCGTAAGTATTCAAAAACACACAACTAAATGTGGAATCTTCTCTTAAAAAAACAGGTACCTGGGACACAGCTCGGGAGCTTGGTTCCCACTTCTGGATTAATCCATTCGCCGTTCTGACCGCAGTGGTATGAGCCTGCAACACACAAACACCAATTTCCTTTACTGCAGTTTAAAACAACAATAGGTTTTCAGTATATGACAACAATGTCAGAGGACTTAGAGATCATCACAGTACAGAACTAGCATCACACAGAGTCACTAACTAACTAATCTGCTGCTCTAGAAATGAACCAAAAAAACTCCTACTGATGTTGTGGTGCCGTTGGAGCGTATTGTTCCTGCAGACGTAGTGAACAGTCGATCCAAACAGCGTGCTGTTGTCAAGGTTCCCAAACACCACGTCAGCCATGTCGACAACCTTTGGACTTCCACAATCCACCACTGTAACAAAGAGGAGGACACAACAGTCAGCGACCCGTAAGCTTTCAGTCTCTAACGAGAGAACGACGATAATAAAAGTGAGAACCAATAGAACAGGTTCAAGTCTCTCTGTGAAACTTGTCCATCTGTTCACATCTGCTCAGATATGATCAGAGTGGCAGTTCAGGAAAAGCATGAAAAGAAAAACCAACATGCTGGAATTTGACTTCTCTTTTAGGACCACATGACCAGAGGCAGCTGCTTCAAACAAGTTTTTTATTTGTTTTGTTGTATTTGACATTAGCTCTGCCTCCACACGGAGCAGCCACAACATCACCACCACTGGGGCAGCAGGCGGTCTGTGTCCGGACACCTGTCGCAGTCAGGAGGTTTTCCCTTTTATGAAAGCTGCATTAATTAAACTGCTATGTTCACCTGTCCCATACAAACCAACATTACATATAATAAAATTCTAAACAGCCGTCACTTCTGCTCTCAACAGAAAGTTGTTTTTATTGTTCCTGGTTCACAGACACGACAAATCCTGGTTTGATCAGTTTTATTTAAAATGCTTTTATAGCAACACAGGAATAAATTACAGTATCTGGTGAAGTCTCTGTTGATGGTTGACTCATCCCCGGACCTCCTGGAGCCTGTTCTGGATCTGATCAAAGAGGTTTTTCATCGTTCGTGAAGCTGAACATGTGTTGATGGTTTTGTGTCGCATCTACTTTGGTGGTTTACGGTGCCATAAACCTGACCACCCGTTGGATCGTACAGTACCTAAACACTGACTGGTGGTCTCACTGATCTGTCACTGGTTAAGATGCTGGTCAGAAATCTTTGCCTCATCGCAGAGTCTGTTTCTACACAGAGAGAAATACAAAGAGCAGGAAGGATAGTTTGAGTGACTCGAGAACTGAACCCTCTGATGGACTGGAGACCTTGAGGAGGCAGTGTAAACCTCAGTCCTGAGAAAAACTACAAAGTCGAGTGTTAGGACACATGTCCAGAAGGGACAGAGGCAGCGTTCCTTAAACCCAACTCGGTCTCTAAAGAATATGAAGAAGCTTCAGATCCAGCAGTTTATGCAATGCTGCTTTTCTGGACCTGACTCAGAATTAGCAGTAAAGTCCAGGTCACAGGTCAGAGGTCAGAAGAGAGTCTGTCACAGTAGAAGAAGAAACAAAAACATTTTCTTACACTGGCACCGAGGAGGACTGCTGCTCCACGATCCATCAGAACCACAGTCCACCTGATAGTGATCCAGAAACTCTCCATCCTGAAACACATCAAACAGCAGAAATCAGGCCCAGGAGCAGTGGCAGTAGTAGTACTGAATCAAATGCAGTACTTGTAGTAACAGTAACAGTGGTTTTAGAAGAAAGAAGAAACACCTTTATTTGTCACATTTACATGTTACAGATGAAATTGGTCCTCTGCATTTAACCCATCCCCCTGGGGGGAGCAGTGGGCAGCTACATACAGCGCCCGGGGAGCTAGCGTGGAGTGTCTTGCTCAAGGACACACCTGGTGTCTGTGATGGGGTTTGAACCCCGAACCTTCTGTATCTCAGGCCAATGATCTACTCATTGAGTGAAAGTATCAGAGACACAGGTAGTTTACCTGCGCTGCAGTGACACCAGCAATCATCACACATCAAGAATCCTGCTGAAATCAGGTGACGAGTCAAGGCAGCTTCAAATAGTTTTTTTTAGAGAGAGCAGGATCAAAAACACTTTTCATGACCTTTAAAGGTGTTTACCTGTTTCTTTAAAAGCAGCAGTTTGCAGTAAGTCAGTACACGCTGACACCCACAAAACTCTGCAGTGAGGACTTAATGTGACCTTTAGTATTTACTGACTCTCCAACTTCTCTCAGCTGTTGTTACGTCCAGAGACTGTGTCACTTCAACATCTCACAACAGAACAGAGTAATAATCACTTCATGTTTTCATACGTTAACTAGTATCACTAGTATTCACTGAACGTGAAGTTCCTGTAACAGATCTCATAATCCCAGCGGATCGTACTCCCGGTTTTTGGACCTATCTGACACTTCCTTACTATGATGTAACCACCGCTGTCAGAGAAGCTAGCAGCTCATATTTTTGGTAATAAGTGGATTAGTGACTAATTACTGCTATTACCTACTCGTTTCTCATTGTCAGCTCTTTAAATGAAATCATTCTACTGCTCTCAGACGGTACCTTCAGCAGCCGGTATCCAGGCTCACAGGTGAACAGGATGTGGTCTTTGAAGGAGTATTCTGATTGGACAGGGTTTATCACAACATGAGGTGGGCTCTCAGGTACAGGACACAGACTTCCTGTTAGGACAAAATAAAAGCAGTTCAGTAAAGTGTGTGGACTGTTCTATTATTGGGTGATAGGTATCACCACCTATTGTGGTTACGTAGATCCTCGTCCTTCAGATTGTGGACTGCTGAACTTTGAAGAACCTCAAACAGTCCAGTTGCCCGTGAACAGCACCGGTGTGTGAGTGTATGTGTTATCAATAAACCTGTGGCAGTGTACGTGAGCCTCCAGCCGAGGTTTTCTCCTGAGTTGTCGCTGTGGAAGACGATGGTGACGATGTTGCTGTCCGTCTCTATGACTCCTGGAGATCGGTCTCCACAGAACGGGCCGAGGTCACTGCCGCCTGCTGTGATCTGACACCATGACAAGTTACTTCGCTGCAACACATCTGACCGTGTGTTTGTACAGGCGTGTTTTTCCACTCACCTTGACGTAGTCATAGGGACAGCTGACATCAGGGTGGTCCTCCACGTCAAAGGTGGAGTCAAAGTGGAGACGTAGCCTGAAACCCGGTTCCACCTCAATATGATACAAACACTCTGAGCTCTTTGGGTAAGGGGCGGGAAAATCGACACTACTCAGAACACCGGAGCGTTCCTTGAACACACCGTCACTGCACTCGACTGAAAACACACAGAGACACATTTCCATCACTGCAGCGGACTTTACACAAACCTACATCGACTTCCTGGAGACGGATCTGACCCTAAAACCATCACTGACATCACAAGGGGGTGAATCCAACCCCCACAACTTGACTGGACGATAAATAAACATTTATGTGATCATTTTTGCTCGAACTTCACATTTGACATTTAAACCTTAGTCAGGGGGTGGGGGGGTCTTTTCCACCGTGTGTGTGTGTATGTGGGGGAGTCTAACCTCTGTCTGACTGATAGTAGCTGCTGGTAAATATTTACATGTTCTCCATGTTTCACAGACACAGACACAGGAACCGTGTTCAGTGTTTACACAGTCAGAGTTTTTAAGCCGACACAAGATATCAAACCGACAAATCATGGAGAAGCTGTCCACGCACGTGTGGACCTGAAGGTGTCAAATTCACATATTTTTTCCACTAGCACTATGAGGTTTTTATGGTCGACTCAATAAACACATAAAAGATCAGATATTTTTTGTGTTATTACTTTAGGCTCATTATAGTTGTAAATACTCTAAAGACTAAATACTAAAGACCAGATCACATTTTGTGACAAATTCTACTCTTTCTTGCCACTGTAAATGTGATTTGCTGATCGGTTGTGAAGATTTATTCTAACACGTTTCACTGAGGATCTGTTTTATAAAAGACTGTTTTCAAGCGTCTCTGCTGCGGCCTGTTTCTTTCTCTTCGTCATGCTCTTCTGTAGTTTTTGTCAGAACAGGTTTGTTGAGTGCGATGGTGTCACCTGCAGCAGACTCACCTCTGCAGGTGCGGTTGTCAGTGTGCAGCAGGTAACCGTAGCGACAGGAGCAGTAGTATCCTCCAACGTAGTTGTGACAGAAGTGATCACAGAGCAGATCTTCATCGCTGTGGTCGCTGCACTCGTCTACATCTGGAGAGACGGACAGAGCAGAGAGAGACAGAATCATTCAGAGTTGTCGTCAGAACCTCCACAGGCTCCCTGGATCGCACATTACAGAACGAGCTGAAGTTTTTACTGTCATGTACCGATCACGTCTCAGGATCAGGATTTAATTTTCCAGCCTTTAACTTACAACCTGTCTTAACAAGGACGAATCATCCTGACCCTGATCTAAGTCACTGTTGCTTTCTAAACTCTGAGCTCAGCACAGTTTTGTTTCCCTATGGGTTCTCTGTGTTTACTGCTCGATGCTCTGTGTAATACGACTAAGCTACCAGCCATGAAGAAGAGGCCTTTAATCGACATATGTCACATTTACATGTTACAATGAAATTTAACCCATTTAACCCATCCCCCTGGGGTAAGCAGTGGGCAGCCACATACAGCTGGAGAGCTAGCGTGGAGGGCTCAAGGACACACCTGGTGTCTGTGACGGGGCTTGAACCTTTTGCATCTAAGGCCAATGATCTACTCATTGAGCCACCAGGGCAAACTAATCAGACTCTGTGTCCAGGGGTCGTTCTGACACTTTTTTATGGATTCAGTTCCTAGACCAGGGGTCTGCAGTTGGTGCCACACACCTGCTTATTTTCCAACTCTCTCTCTCTTCCCTCCACTGATTACCTGAGTCAGGTGTGTTCAGCTAATCGAAAGCTGTAAGTGGACAGTGGTCCTCGAGGACCAGGACTGGACAATCGATATAAAACAAAGACAAAGAAACAACTGGACCATGGCGAAAAAGCAGGACGCCTGCAGGCAGATAACAATCTGTTGAATAATGGAGAGGTAACTCTTCACCAAGCTAACGAGTCTGCTCTAAACGAGCCACTGAACTGAAGAGAGACAGAAACTACAGCAGTTGGAGAAGCTCCGGTTCTGAACCTGGTTCTCTGGTCCTCACCCACAGCGCTGTGATGAGCCATGAACCCAGAGTACCTCTCCTCGTTGGAGAAGTCGGAGGAGAAGAGGACCCTAAGGGAGTTTCTGGGGGAGGTAATGACCTGCTGAGCCGGCACTGTCTCAGTGTCCGTCTCTTCCTTTCCACAGAACAAACCCAGCACCTCCCCCTCCGCCTCCACCTGCAAACAAAACACAAAAACACAGAGTCAGAGTCCTGCAGTAACCTGTCCCCATACAAAAGAAAAAGAGAAAAACTGTGTCGAATTTCGTGAGGCTTTTGGTCTGAATCAGTGGGAACATGAAGAGTCTGAAACACACTGTTACCGTTAATCTGGCATTTTACAGAGTGTCAGTGGACAACAGGTCACAGACACTGTAACACACTGCAGAGTGTGAGTGTTTCTCATTAGCACCAGTCGTCTTCAAGAAGCTTCTTCCTCAAATGGAAATTACAGAAGATCATTAACTAAAGTTTTCCTAACGACACAGTAATGACAAAAAACAGACAAGTAATCGAATCAAAACTAAACCTCTGGGATTATGTCTTCATTTCAAGCTGGAAACTAAGTGGTCGACCAACAGAGATAACACCAAGAGCAGATGTGGAACAGTCTAGGAGGTCCTGGGGAACCTCAGTGTAACATGTAGGAAACTAAAGGGTTCTGACAGTGGATAATATCAGAGTTCATGAGTCACATCAGGAGAACTGAACAGCAGCAGCAGTTTACTGTGGATGTCTGAGGTCAAAGCAGCAGAACAAACTAACAAGCTTCTCAGATAATGAGAGTTGACTCTGTGTGAGCGTTTACACTCAATCACAGCAAGTGTTAGTGCTGCTGATAAGAGAATCGACAGAGGTGATGGTGAAATGTCTGAGCTGTGGTGAAGCTCATGAATGAATGTTTTCATGTGGTTCAGCAGGAGTATCCTGTCCCAAAGTGATGCTGAAAAACTAGTCCATGCATTTGTTACTTCCAGACTGGACTATTGTAATTCATTATTAATAGTTTGTCCCAATAACTCATTAAAAAGCCTCCAGTTAATCCAAAATGCTGCAGCCAGAGTTCTGACTGGAATTAGCAAGAGATCATATTTCTCCTACGTTAGCTTCTCTCCATTGGCTCCCTGTAAAATCCAGAATTGAATTTAAAATTCTTCTCCTCACTTATAAATCCCTTAATAATCAGGCTCCATCTTATCTTAAAGAACTCATAGTTCCATATCCCCTCTCCTGTGGAACCAGCTCCCAGATCAGGTTCTGGAGGCAGACACCCTCTCCACATTTAAGACTAGACTTAAAACTTTCCTTTTTTATAAAGCTTATAGTTAGAGATGGATCAGGTGACTCTGAACCATCTCTTAGACTGAACACACAAAGACCTGAGTGTTAATGTTGGTGAAAACTGACTGGGACTTTAGCTGCTGGTCGTCAAATCCAAGTCGCCATGGCACCCAGTGACATCATTTCAATGTCAAGTATGTGTGTCCATGTCTTTCTATTGTTTGTGGACAACGTTTGCTTAAATACCATCTCTGTGAGGACATTTCAGTCTCTGTGAGGACATTTCAGTCTCTGTGAGGATATTCCATGATGTTGCGGTGTCTTACCTTGACGTAGTCGTATTCACACAGGTGGGACGGTTCCAGGTCGAAGTGGCTGAAGTAGAGTCTGATCTGGAAGCCGTTGGGAACACTGATGTTCCAGCGCAGCTCCATCTCCCGGGGGTACGGCTCTGGGAAATTCGGAGAGCTCATGCTGCCGAACATTCCTGACAGAGACAGCAGCTGAGAGTTGACCACGATGGAGACGAGGAACAGGAACAGGAGGAGTCTGAGACATGGAGACAGCAGGGACAGTAGATAAAAGAAAACCAATTTCTGCAAGGAAAATTTCTGAACCTGGAAAGTGCAGGAGAATATTTGGAGTTAAAAATCTGAACGAGTGAGCTGTAGCAAGTTCTCTGTGATCCTCTTCCCAGAACCTAGACTCGTGTGTAGAACAAGAAGCCAACATGGGAACAGGAATTTATGTGTGTGAAACAGGAAGTGCATGTGTTGTTTTCTAAGGACTAAAACTGTGTTTGACTGATGGAGGAGGGGGGTCCTCCGTCTTCTGACCCCTCAGACGTTCATCTGAATCACTGAACTTGTGTTTTCTTCTTCACACTGACGCAGCTTTGTTTTTAATATCTACTGAACTTATTGTTCGCAGTTCAAATATCAGATCTCACACTAACCACACACTAGTTCCATATCTTCCAAGCAGAACTCTCCGTTCTCAGACTGCAGGTTTACTTGTGGTTCCTAGAGTTTCCAAATGTAGAATGGGAGGCAGAGCCCCTCTCCTGTGGAACCAGCTCCCAGTTCAGGTTCGGGAGGCAGACACCCTCTCCACATTTAAGACTAGACTTAAAACTTTCCTTTTTTATAAAGCTTATAGTTAGAGATGGATCAGGTGACTCTGAACCCTCTCTTAGTTCTGCTGCTATAGGTTAGTTTGCTGGGGGACCTCTACTGATACACTGAGCTCCTCTCCTCTCTCCTTTCTCCTCTATCCATTCAAATTCTACCATTTCATGTCATTAACTTTGTGTCTTCTCTCTCCTGTAGTTGTGTTTCCTCCTCTCTGTCTCCCTCTCTCTGTACTTTTCTGCAGGTATCCTCGGCCTGGAGCTGTACATCTCCAGAATCCAGTTGACCTGCCCAATGTTCTTGCTGCTTGTTGTTGTTTTTGTTGCCTGCTGTTCTTTTCTCTCTTCTCTTTCCACTCACCCCAACCGGTCAAGGCAGATGGCCGCCCACTATGAGCCTGGTTCTTTTGGAGGTTTCTTCCTCTAAAGGGAGTTTTTCCTCTCCACTGTCTCCTGGTGCTGCTCAGTGGGGTTGTTGGGTTTTTTATATGATTTTTTGTATAAATATTTTCTGTAAGGTCTTAAAACTTAAACACTGTAAAGTGCCTTGAGATAACTTCTGTTGTAAATTGGCGCTATACAAATAAAACTGAATTGAATTGAATTGAATTAAATTAACCACACACTGACCCTATTTCAACGTTAGAGGAACATTACTAACTTCAAACTAACCTCACATTAACTTAACTAATCTCACTAACCATGAACCTTCCACTCACCTCATGTCTGCAGCTCCTCGCTCCGTTTGTCTGATTCACCGAGCGTCTCTCCCGGACTTCACTTTACGTATGACGTATGTCTCATCGGCTCGACGTCATCGCGTCAGGTCTGCTGTTCGGGGGTTGTGGGGGGGGGGTCAGAATCTCTTTGGGTCTGGTTCAGGAGACATAAGCTTTTCCTGGTCTGTCCAGATTGATCTAGTACTCTTAGAGTAACGTATAGGATGCAGTACTTTTACTTGTAACGTAGTATTTTCACAGTGTGGTATTAGTACTGTTACTTCGGTAAGTATCTTGTAATTGAACCCCTCGTTGCCATGGTGACGTGAGGACCAGCAGCGTCTTCGTGTCTGATGGACTAAACTCTGCTGCAGCTCCACATCTTTCATAATAAGTCTTTGTCTCCGCAGGAGCAGCGGGGGAGGGGGGTAATGCCGTCCTCCGGTCCTCGTTCCCCGGGACCCGCAGCCTGATCCTCGCCGCTGCAGCCTCCGTCCCTGCCGTCATGCCGAACCGACAGAAGCAGCGCATCTTCTCCGTGTCCGGGATCTTCGGCTTCTCCTGCGCCCTCATGGCCGCCGTGGCCACCGGACTTCCGTTTTGGCTCAATGGGACCGTGCTGTGCCGGACCGGGGCCGAGCTGGTCAACGCCACCGGACCGGAGCTCGACAAGTTCCTGGGAGACCTGAACTACGGGCTTTTCCACGGGGAGAGGGTGAAGCAGTGCGGCCTAGGAGGGAGGCCGTCCCGGTTCTCAGGTGAGGCGGACCGTCAGACCGCTGCTCAGCCCGGGTCTCAGCCCGGGTTTTAGCCCGGTTCCGTCCACAGTTTTAGATCAAACTAAAGATAGAGCTCCGTTTCCCGTCGGAGGTCCGACAGGTGTTAGACTCACCTGCGCATTAATCATTCAGATATTTGTGAATTATTTAAAGAACCTGCTGCGGGGTCCCCTGGGTAGTACAAATACTCACTGTTACTTAGTAAGTTACTTTTAAATAAAGAGTACTCATTCAATAAATACAAGATGATGTAGAATCATGACGATTCTGCAGTATATAAAGTAGCTACTCAGTACTTTACTGTAAAGTTCTTGTACTGTGTAGTAATAGTAGCTACTTTTACATAAATGATTCAATAGCTTCTGTAGCGACATGGATCTGAAAAATCCAGGAACCAGGAACCCACTAACATTAGCAGTAATACTCCAGCTTTCCTGGAAACAGAGCAGCAACAGCCCCTTGGTCCAGACCAGCCTGAGTCCGAGACCAGGGTCTGAGTTTCTCAGAGACGCTAATGTTGGTCTCAGGGAGTCAGTTCTTCGTCCCTGATTTCAGAGAATCCCTCAGAGTTTGTCTGTTTTCTGCTCTATCAACAAACCTCTTTGTCTTCGTGGGGGCTGCACACTGGTCCACAGCAGGGTCATTACTGGTCCCAGTTAACGAGAGCAGTCGTCCATCACTAACGAGTTTTCAGCCTGACTGGATCAGATGTGATGAGGACAAACAAAGCTGCTCTGTTCCTGTTTGAGGACACAGATCAGGCTGCAGGACGGTTTCTGTCCGTGCAGCTCTCAGCAGATTAACCCACAGGATGAAGATTTTCAGTTTTAACAAAGAACTTATGTGTTTGGTATTTGAGGTGTTTGACAGAGACCAGGTCTGATCCTCGACTCAGTTCACATGGTCAGTGAACATCTGATCTTCTGTTTGTGCAGGTTTCAGCTAAGTGAAAATAACGGGCTCAGTGCAGCCTGGAGGTGGTGGTGTCTATGACAGTGGAGCAGGAATTATTCAGATCCTCTGTTAGTGTAGTTGTAGTAAAAGTATATGTGGAATCAGCAACAGGTACTTGAAGCAAGAATTAAAGAAAGAGGACTCACACACAGTATAATATCTAAAACCAAACAGAAATTAGGATTTAATCTCTTTCATGCTGTCTGCTCTCTCCCAGTCTTCCCAGACCTACTCAACGCCATCCCAGCAGGTCTCCACGTCTGCATCATCTCCTTCTGTGGTGGAGTGATCCTCTTCTCCTCTGTGGCATCTGGCTTCTTTTTCTTCAACGCCTTCGGCCGACCCTTCGAGACACTGCAAGGCCCCATGGGACTTTACCTGTGGACCTTCATCAGCTGTGAGAAAATCCCCTTTCCATTTTGATAGACACCTGTGACATCACTTCCTGCCTATACGCACAACCAGGGTTCACAGCTGCAGTGGGATGAGTTTAGTTTGGGAACAGGGTGCAGTCAGAGTCTAATAATTGCTGCATTAGAGAAACAGAGACCGAGGTAGGAGACCGGGGAGGGGGTTCAGTTCCAAACCAGAATCTTAATTTTCCCTCTCTCTCTTTCACTGCAATCTACAGTTCTGGATTCAATCTAGCTCCAACTCTACCTCCCCGCCTCTGCTGGGTTTGTCTGTCCCACAGTTTCCCAAAGGTCCTCAGTATCTGCAGTATCATGAGTATGTTTAATTCAATTTTATTTGTAAAGCACCAAATCACAACAGTAGTTATCTCAAGGAACTTTACAGTGTTTAAGGTTTAAGACCTTACAAATATAACTGTATACAGAATTAGATAGAAAAAACAACAACTCCACTGAGCACCACCAGGAGGCAGTGGAGAGGAAAAACTCCCTTTAGAGGAAGAAACCTCCAGCAGAACCAGGCTCAGGGTGGGCGGCCATCTGCCTCGACCAGTTGGGGTGATTGGAAAGAGGAGAGAGAAAAGAACAGCAGGCAACAAAAACAAGGAGCAGGTTGGTAGGACCAGTAACTGGACTCTGAGCTCCAAGGAGGAGGATACCTGCAGAGGAGAACAGAGAGAGGGAGACAGAGAGGAGGAAACACAACTACAGGAGAGAGAAGACACAAAGTTAATGACATGAAATGGTGGAATTTTAATGGATAGAGGAGAAAGGAGAGAGGAGAGGAGCTCAGTGTATCAGTAGAGGTCCCCCAGCAGACTAACCTATAGCAGCAGAACTAAGAGATGGTTCAGAGTCACCTGATCCATCTCTAACTATAAGCTTTATAAAAAAGGAAAGTTTTAAGTCTAGTCTTAAATGTAGAGAGGGTGTCTGCCTCCAGAACCTGAACTGGGAGCTGGTTCCACAGGAGAGGGGCTTGATAGCTAAAGGCTCTGCCTCCCATTCTACATTTGGAAACTCTAGGAACCACAAGTAAACCTGCAGTCTGAGAACGGAGAGTTCTGCTTGGAAGATAAGGAACTATGAGGTCTTTAAGATAAGATGGAGCCTGATTATTAAGGGATTTATAAGAGAGGAGAAGAATTTTAAATTCAATTCTAGATTTTACAGGGAGCCAATGGAGAGAAGCTAACGTAGGAGAAATATGATCTCTCTTACTAATTCCAGTCAGAACTCTGGCTGCAGCATTTTGGATTAACTGGAGGCTTTTTAATGGGTTATTGGGACAAACTATTAATAATGAATTACAATAGTCCAGTCTGGAAGGAACTAATGCATGGACTAGTTTTTCACTTTGGGACAGGATGCTCTTAATTTTAACAATGTTTCATAGGTGGAAGATTCAGTTCTAGAGATTTCTTCTATGTATGAAGTAAAGGAGATATCCTGGTTTAAGATAACTCTAGTTATCTAGTTAAGCACAGCTAACTAGCTCCAACAACCGGCTGTCAGAGAGGACCACAAGGAGTCTGTCGGTCCTGCAGAGTTGCTCAGCATTTATTTGCCTTGATGGGATCAGACCAGAACTTTACTGGAACTTGCATCTCAGACCAGGAAACAGTACAGCAGCTTTACATACTTTTACAGTACAACTTATGGGTCAGGGCTCTGCTTGTGTACTTGGTGTACCTCCTGAGGTTCTCAGTCTGTTCCAGTCTCTCTGCAGGTATGTGCAGCTGCATGGTGATGATCCTGTTTGCGTCTGAGGTAAAGCTCCACCATCTGTCTGAGCGGATTGCCAACTTCAACGAGGTCAACTTCGTCTTTCAGACTCACTCGGAGCACTACGACCGATGCTTCTGGCTCTTTATGCTGGTCTTCCTCCTCCACGGACTCAATATCCTCTTGATTCGACTGGCAGGAATCCAGTTCCCCTTCCAGGAGACCAAAGAGGCGGAGCTGAGTGGCGGGGCAGCAGACCTCATGTACTAAGAAGACCAGCAACAGTGGTTCAAATACTTTGTTTTATCAGGAACTCAGAGAAATTACTTTCTTACTGCTGTACTGATACTTTTGGACTTGAAGTACACTTTACACCATGGAGAGTACATAATTACAAGTGGTACTACTGGTTCCAGTGTCAGAAAGTGGAAAATCTTCAGTGAACTTTGTATGTTTGATTCTCAAACTTGTTACCAATTAATTTGTGTCAATAAACAAATCAATTAACCATCATTTATCATTTATTTACATCAACATTTCAGCTCTGCTTGGTTTATGGTCAAATACTGAAGCTGATGTGTGGCCTAGAACCTGCACACGTTCAGTTTCTCATCACAGGTTTGAAAAGCTGGAAGTAGAGCATTTGATACTACCACAGTCCGTCACTCTGTATTACCAGCTAATGCGGTTCAGATTCTCACAAGAAATACAATTATAACTGTACACAGAATTATATAGAAAACCCAACAATGCCACTGAGCAACACCAGGAGACAGCAGAGAGGAAAAACTCCCGCCCTCACCCCTGCCTCGATGGGTTGGGGTGAGTGGAAAGAGGAGAGAGAAAAGAACAGCAGGCAACAAAAAAAACAAGAAGGAGGAAGATAGAACCAGTAACTGGAGCTATACAGCTCCGGGGCAGAGTACATCTGCAGAAAAGTAAATGCATACATGAAATGGGGGGCCTGTAGGTGTGACATGTCATCTGCAGAAAGACTTGTCCAAGGCTCCATCTGCTCTAGCGAATATCAGAGCCTACTGGTGTAATTTTTTCACAGGCAAAAACAGCACTACCAGGAAGCTTTTCTCCACTTTCAAGTCACTCCTCTACCCCACTCACTGACAACTTTGCCACCTTCTTTCAGGTGGCAGCCTTCAGCTCCCAGTTCTCTTCTTTGAATAGAGACACACTGTCAATCTCATCTAACAGTATATCTTTTGCATTGTTTGCTACTCCGAGGATGATGCATCCACCCTCCTCCTCTGAAACAATCCTACAACCTGTTCTTTTGATTCTATTCCCTCCACTCTCCTTCAAACAACTGCATCCAGACTAATCCCATTACACAAATCATTAACACAACTCCAACAGGAACCTTTCCCTCCTCATTTAAACAGGCCTAGATCACCTCACTCTCTTACTCTTGACACCTCCTTTCCGGAGAATCACAGACCTGTCTCTCTTCTTTCATTTCTAGAGTTTCCAAACGTAGAATGGGAGGCAGAGCCTTTAGCTACCAAGCCCCTCTCCTGTGGAACCAGCTCCCAGTTCAGGTTCTGGAGGCAGACACCCTCTCCACATTTAAGACTAGACTTCAAACTTTCCATTTTTATAAAGCTTATAGTTAGAGATGGATCAGGTGACTCTGAACCATCTCTTAGTTCTGCTGATATAGGTTAGTCTGCTGGGGGACCTCTACTGATACACTGAGCTCCTCTCCTCTCTCCTTTCTCCTCTATCCATTCAAATTCCACCATTTCATGTCATAAACTTTGTGTCTTCTCTCTCCTGTAGTTGTGTTTCCTCCTCTCTGTTCTCCTCTGCAGGTATCCTCCTCCTTGGAGCTATATATCTCCAGATTCCAGTTACTGGTCCTACCAACCTGTCCAGTGTTTCTGCTGCTTGTTGTTTTTGTTGCCTGCTGTTCTTTTCTCTCTCCTCTTTCCACTCACCCAAACGGGTCGAGGCAGATGGCCGTCCTCCCTGAGCCTGGTTCTGCTTGAGGTTTCTTCCTCTGAAGGGAGTTTTTCCTCTTCACTGTCTCCTGTTGGGTTTTCTATATAATTCTGTATACAGTTATATTTGTAAGTTCTTAAACCTTAAACACTGTAAAGTGCCTTGAGATGACTTCTGTTGTGATCTGGCGCTATACAAATAAAATTGAATTAAATTTCTGGCCAAGTCCGATGAACGAGCAATCTTCAATCAACTGACTGACTTCCTTTCTGGCAGCGACCCCCTAGATGTCAACCAGTCTGGCTGCTAGAGTGGTCACTCCAGAGAAACACCACAAGGTTGTGGAATCCCTGCAAGCTGTAAAGTCTGCAGCTCGATCTTCTGTCTTAATTCTATTTGATCTATCTGCAGCCTTTGACACAGTCAACCACCAGATCCTCCACTCTATACTTTCTGATTTGGGCATCACTGGTACAGCTCTGGCCTGGTTTAAATCCTACTTGTCTGAACATACCTTTAAGGTATTTTGGCAGAGGCAGGTTTTTAACTCTCACTGCCTCTCTGCTGGCGTGCTGCAGGGCTCAGTTCTTGGTCCTCTACTCTCTCACACAGAACTCTTCCGAGTCTTTATCAACAAAAGAACAAACAAACAAACAAACAAACAAAAAAACAAGTTTGCACTTATACCCCATGAAACTGAAATAGCTCTTTTTAGAGTGTAAGCCTATTGGACCTGTTTTGTCTGTCGCCTTTTGTCTGTATGTGATCTCTTCATTCCAGGATTAGTACCACCTCTCTCCCAGGTCAATAACTCGCTGTTTAGTTACTGCTTCTACCACCACCATCCAGTGAGTATCCAACCTAGTTGCAACTATTTTACTACACAGTTTGAACCCGGCCTAACTCTGTCTCCTCTCTTAGACCTCCATACTAACCTGACATCACCTCCTTCCTAGAAGTGTCATAAGAGCTCTGTTCATATGTGTAGGTATTATTGGGGTATCTTTAATTTCTGTAATTACTTTACTATAATGGTGATAAAAATTTGCCAGAAGTGTTTGTAGAACTCTGCTGGGAAACCGCCAGGCCCAGGTGATTTGTTATTGGGCATAGCTTCTGTAGCGACATGGATCTGAAAAATCCAGGAACCAGGAACCCACTAACATTAGCAGTAATACTCCAGCTTTCCTGGAAACAGAGCAGCAACAGCCCCTTGGTCCAGACCAGCCTGAGTCCGAGACCAGGGTCTGAGTTTCTCAGAGACGCTAATGTTGGTCTCAGGGAGTCAGTTCTTCGTCCCTGATTTCAGAGAATCCCTCAGAGTTTGTCTGTTTTCTGCTCTATCAACAAACCTCTTTGTCTTCGTGGGGGCTGCACACTGGTCCACAGCAGGGTCATTACTGGTCCCAGTTAACGAGAGCAGTCGTCCATCACTAACGAGTTTTCAGCCTGACTGGATCAGATGTGATGAGGACAAACAAAGCTGCTCTGTTCCTGTTTGAGGACACAGATCAGGCTGCAGGACGGTTTCTGTCCGTGCAGCTCTCAGCAGATTAACCCACAGGATGAAGATTTTCAGTTTTAACAAAGAACTTATGTGTTTGGTATTTGAGGTGTTTGACAGAGACCAGGTCTGATCCTCGACTCAGTTCACATGGTCAGTGAACATCTGATCTTCTGTTTGTGCAGGTTTCAGCTAAGTGAAAATAACGGGCTCAGTGCAGCCTGGAGGTGGTGGTGTCTATGACAGTGGAGCAGGAATTATTCAGATCCTCTGTTAGTGTAGTTGTAGTAAAAGTATATGTGGAATCAGCAACAGGTACTTGAAGCAAGAATTAAAGAAAGAGGACTCACACACAGTATAATATCTAAAACCAAACAGAAATTAGGATTTAATCTCTTTCATGCTGTCTGCTCTCTCCCAGTCTTCCCAGACCTACTCAACGCCATCCCAGCAGGTCTCCACGTCTGCATCATCTCCTTCTGTGGTGGAGTGATCCTCTTCTCCTCTGTGGCATCTGGCTTCTTTTTCTTCAACGCCTTCGGCCGACCCTTCGAGACACTGCAAGGCCCCATGGGACTTTACCTGTGGACCTTCATCAGCTGTGAGAAAATCCCCTTTCCAATTTGATAGACACCTGTGACATCACTTCCTGCCTATACGCACAACCAGGGTTCACAGCTGCAGTGGGATGAGTTTAGTTTGGGAACAGGGTGCAGTCAGAGTCTAATAATTGCTGCATTAGAGAAACAGAGACCGAGGTAGGAGACCGGGGAGGGGGTTCAGTTCCAAACCAGAATCTTAATTTTCCCTCTCTCTCTTTCACTGCAATCTACAGTTCTGGATTCAATCTAGCTCCAACTCTACCTCCCCGCCTCTGCTGGGTTTGTCTGTCCCACAGTTTCCCAAAGGTCCTCAGTATCTGCAGTATCATGAGTATGTTTAATTCAATTTTATTTGTAAAGCACCAAATCACAACAGTAGTTATCTCAAGGAACTTTACAGTGTTTAAGGTTTAAGACCTTACAAATATAACTGTATACAGAATTAGATAGAAAAAACAACAACTCCACTGAGCACCACCAGGAGGCAGTGGAGAGGAAAAACTCCCTTTAGAGGAAGAAACCTCCAGCAGAACCAGGCTCAGGGTGGGCGGCCATCTGCCTCGACCAGTTGGGGTGATTGGAAAGAGGAGAGAGAAAAGAACAGCAGGCAACAAAAACAAGGAGCAGGTTGGTAGGACCAGTAACTGGACTCTGAGCTCCAAGGAGGAGGATACCTGCAGAGGAGAACAGAGAGAGGGAGACAGAGAGGAGGAAACACAACTACAGGAGAGAGAAGACACAAAGTTAATGACATGAAATGGTGGAATTTTAATGGATAGAGGAGAAAGGAGAGAGGAGAGGAGCTCAGTGTATCAGTAGAGGTCCCCCAGCAGACTAACCTATAGCAGCAGAACTAAGAGATGGTTCAGAGTCACCTGATCCATCTCTAACTATAAGCTTTATAAAAAAGGAAAGTTTTAAGTCTAGTCTTAAATGTAGAGAGGGTGTCTGCCTCCAGAACCTGAACTGGGAGCTGGTTCCACAGGAGAGGGGCTTGATAGCTAAAGGCTCTGCCTCCCATTCTACATTTGGAAACTCTAGGAACCACAAGTAAACCTGCAGTCTGAGAACGGAGAGTTCTGCTTGGAAGATAAGGAACTATGAGGTCTTTAAGATAAGATGGAGCCTGATTATTAAGGGATTTATAAGAGAGGAGAAGAATTTTAAATTCAATTCTAGATTTTACAGGGAGCCAATGGAGAGAAGCTAACGTAGGAGAAATATGATCTCTCTTACTAATTCCAGTCAGAACTCTGGCTGCAGCATTTTGGATTAACTGGAGGCTTTTTAATGAGTTATTGGGACAAACTATTAATAATGAATTACAATAGTCCAGTCTGGAAGTAACAAATGCATGGACTAGTTTTTCACTTTGGGACAGGATGCTCTTAATTTTAACAATGTTTCATAGGTGGAAGATTCAGTTCTAGAGATTTCTTCTATGTATGAAGTAAAGGAGATATCCTGGTTTAAGATAACTCTAGTTATCTAGTTAAGCACAGCTAACTAGCTCCAACAACCGGCTGTCAGAGAGGACCACAAGGAGTCTGTCGGTCCTGCAGAGTTGCTCAGCATTTATTTGCCTTGATGGGATCAGACCAGAACTTTACTGGAACTTGCATCTCAGACCAGGAAACAGTACAGCAGCTTTACATACTTTTACAGTACAACTTATGGGTCAGGGCTCTGCTTGTGTACTTGGTGTACCTCCTGAGGTTCTCAGTCTGTTCCAGTCTCTCTGCAGGTATGTGCAGCTGCATGGTGATGATCCTGTTTGCGTCTGAGGTAAAGCTCCACCATCTGTCTGAGCGGATTGCCAACTTCAACGAGGTCAACTTCGTCTTTCAGACTCACTCGGAGCACTACGACCGATGCTTCTGGCTCTTTATGCTGGTCTTCCTCCTCCACGGACTCAATATCCTCTTGATTCGACTGGCAGGAATCCAGTTCCCCTTCCAGGAGACCAAAGAGGCGGAGCTGAGTGGCGGGGCAGCAGACCTCATGTACTAAGAAGACCAGCAACAGTGGTTCAAATACTTTGTTTTATCAGGAACTCAGAGAAATTACTTTCTTACTGCTGTACTGATACTTTTGGACTTGAAGTACACTTTACACCATGGAGAGTACATAATTACAAGTGGTACTACTGGTTCCAGTGTCAGAAAGTGGAAAATCTTCAGTGAACTTTGTATGTTTGATTCTCAAACTTGTTACCAATTAATTTGTGTCAATAAACAAATCAATTAACCATCATTTATCATTTATTTACATCAACATTTCAGCTCTGCTTGGTTTATGGTCAAATACTGAAGCTGATGTGTGGCCTAGAACCTGCACACGTTCAGTTTCTCATCACAGGTTTGAAAAGCTGGAAGTAGAGCATTTGATACTACCACAGTCCGTCACTCTGTATTACCAGCTAATGCGGTTCAGATTCTCACAAGAAATACAATTATAACTGTACACAGAATTATATAGAAAACCCAACAATGCCACTGAGCAACACCAGGAGACAGCAGAGAGGAAAAACTCCCGCCCTCACCCCTGCCTCGATGGGTTGGGGTGAGTGGAAAGAGGAGAGAGAAAAGAACAGCAGGCAACAAAAAAAACAAGAAGGAGGAAGATAGAACCAGTAACTGGAGCTATACAGCTCCGGGGCAGAGTACATCTGCAGAAAAGTAAATGCATACATGAAATGGGGGGCCTGTAGGTGTGACATGTCATCTGCAGAAAGACTTGTCCAAGGCTCCATCTGCTCTAGCGAATATCAGAGCCTACTGGTGTAATTTTTTCACAGGCAAAAACAGCACTACCAGGAAGCTTTTCTCCACTTTCAAGTCACTCCTCTACCCCACTCACTGACAACTTTGCCACCTTCTTTCAGGTGGCAGCCTTCAGCTCCCAGTTCTCTTCTTTGAATAGAGACACACTGTCAATCTCATCTAACAGTATATCTTTTGCATTGTTTGCTACTCCGAGGATGATGCATCCACCCTCCTCCTCTGAAACAATCCTACAACCTGTTCTTTTGATTCTATTCCCTCCACTCTCCTTCAAACAACTGCATCCAGACTAATCCCATTACACAAATCATTAACACAACTCCAACAGGAACCTTTCCCTCCTCATTTAAACAGGCCTAGATCACCTCACTCTCTTACTCTTGACACCTCCTTTCCGGAGAATCACAGACCTGTCTCTCTTCTTTCATTTCTAGAGTTTCCAAACGTAGAATGGGAGGCAGAGCCTTTAGCTACCAAGCCCCTCTCCTGTGGAACCAGCTCCCAGTTCAGGTTCTGGAGGCAGACACCCTCTCCACATTTAAGACTAGACTTCAAACTTTCCATTTTTATAAAGCTTATAGTTAGAGATGGATCAGGTGACTCTGAACCATCTCTTAGTTCTGCTGATATAGGTTAGTCTGCTGGGGGACCTCTACTGATACACTGAGCTCCTCTCCTCTCTCCTTTCTCCTCTATCCATTCAAATTCCACCATTTCATGTCATAAACTTTGTGTCTTCTCTCTCCTGTAGTTGTGTTTCCTCCTCTCTGTTCTCCTCTGCAGGTATCCTCCTCCTTGGAGCTATATATCTCCAGATTCCAGTTACTGGTCCTACCAACCTGTCCAGTGTTTCTGCTGCTTGTTGTTTTTGTTGCCTGCTGTTCTTTTCTCTCTCCTCTTTCCACTCACCCAAACGGGTCGAGGCAGATGGCCGTCCTCCCTGAGCCTGGTTCTGCTTGAGGTTTCTTCCTCTGAAGGGAGTTTTTCCTCTTCACTGTCTCCTGTTGGGTTTTCTATATAATTCTGTATACAGTTATATTTGTAAGTTCTTAAACCTTAAACACTGTAAAGTGCCTTGAGATGACTTCTGTTGTGATCTGGCGCTATACAAATAAAATTGAATTAAATTTCTGGCCAAGTCCGATGAACGAGCAATCTTCAATCAACTGACTGACTTCCTTTCTGGCAGCGACCCCCTAGATGTCAACCAGTCTGGCTGCTAGAGTGGTCACTCCAGAGAAACACCACAAGGTTGTGGAATCCCTGCAAGCTGTAAAGTCTGCAGCTCGATCTTCTGTCTTAATTCTATTTGATCTATCTGCAGCCTTTGACACAGTCAACCACCAGATCCTCCACTCTATACTTTCTGATTTGGGCATCACTGGTACAGCTCTGGCCTGGTTTAAATCCTACTTGTCTGAACATACCTTTAAGGTATTTTGGCAGAGGCAGGTTTTTAACTCTCACTGCCTCTCTGCTGGCGTGCTGCAGGGCTCAGTTCTTGGTCCTCTACTCTCTCACACAGAACTCTTCCGAGTCTTTATCAACAAAAGAACAAACAAACAAACAAACAAACAAAAAAACAAGTTTGCACTTATACCCCATGAAACTGAAATAGCTCTTTTTAGAGTGTAAGCCTATTGGACCTGTTTTGTCTGTCGCCTTTTGTCTGTATGTGATCTCTTCATTCCAGGATTAGTACCACCTCTCTCCCAGGTCAATAACTCGCTGTTTAGTTACTGCTTCTACCACCACCATCCAGTGAGTATCCAACCTAGTTGCAACTATTTTACTACACAGTTTGAACCCGGCCTAACTCTGTCTCCTCTCTTAGACCTCCATACTAACCTGACATCACCTCCTTCCTAGAAGTGTCATAAGAGCTCTGTTCATATGTGTAGGTATTATTGGGGTATCTTTAATTTCTGTAATTACTTTACTATAATGGTGATAAAAATTTGCCAGAAGTGTTTGTAGAACTCTGCTGGGAAACCGCCAGGCCCAGGTGATTTGTTATTGGGCATAGCTTCTGTAGCGACATGGATCTGAAAAATCCAGGAACCAGGAACCCACTAACATTAGCAGTAATACTCCAGCTTTCCTGGAAACAGAGCAGCAACAGCCCCTTGGTCCAGACCAGCCTGAGTCCGAGACCAGGGTCTGAGTTTCTCAGAGACGCTAATGTTGGTCTCAGGGAGTCAGTTCTTCGTCCCTGATTTCAGAGAATCCCTCAGAGTTTGTCTGTTTTCTGCTCTATCAACAAACCTCTTTGTCTTCGTGGGGGCTGCACACTGGTCCACAGCAGGGTCATTACTGGTCCCAGTTAACGAGAGCAGTCGTCCATCACTAACGAGTTTTCAGCCTGACTGGATCAGATGTGATGAGGACAAACAAAGCTGCTCTGTTCCTGTTTGAGGACACAGATCAGGCTGCAGGACGGTTTCTGTCCGTGCAGCTCTCAGCAGATTAACCCACAGGATGAAGATTTTCAGTTTTAACAAAGAACTTATGTGTTTGGTATTTGAGGTGTTTGACAGAGACCAGGTCTGATCCTCGACTCAGTTCACATGGTCAGTGAACATCTGATCTTCTGTTTGTGCAGGTTTCAGCTAAGTGAAAATAACGGGCTCAGTGCAGCCTGGAGGTGGTGGTGTCTATGACAGTGGAGCAGGAATTATTCAGATCCTCTGTTAGTGTAGTTGTAGTAAAAGTATATGTGGAATCAGCAACAGGTACTTGAAGCAAGAATTAAAGAAAGAGGACTCACACACAGTATAATATCTAAAACCAAACAGAAATTAGGATTTAATCTCTTTCATGCTGTCTGCTCTCTCCCAGTCTTCCCAGACCTACTCAACGCCATCCCAGCAGGTCTCCACGTCTGCATCATCTCCTTCTGTGGTGGAGTGATCCTCTTCTCCTCTGTGGCATCTGGCTTCTTTTTCTTCAACGCCTTCGGCCGACCCTTCGAGACACTGCAAGGCCCCATGGGACTTTACCTGTGGACCTTCATCAGCTGTGAGAAAATCCCCTTTCCAATTTGATAGACACCTGTGACATCACTTCCTGCCTATACGCACAACCAGGGTTCACAGCTGCAGTGGGATGAGTTTAGTTTGGGAACAGGGTGCAGTCAGAGTCTAATAATTGCTGCATTAGAGAAACAGAGACCGAGGTAGGAGACCGGGGAGGGGGTTCAGTTCCAAACCAGAATCTTAATTTTCCCTCTCTCTCTTTCACTGCAATCTACAGTTCTGGATTCAATCTAGCTCCAACTCTACCTCCCCGCCTCTGCTGGGTTTGTCTGTCCCACAGTTTCCCAAAGGTCCTCAGTATCTGCAGTATCATGAGTATGTTTAATTCAATTTTATTTGTAAAGCACCAAATCACAACAGTAGTTATCTCAAGGAACTTTACAGTGTTTAAGGTTTAAGACCTTACAAATATAACTGTATACAGAATTAGATAGAAAAAACAACAACTCCACTGAGCACCACCAGGAGGCAGTGGAGAGGAAAAACTCCCTTTAGAGGAAGAAACCTCCAGCAGAACCAGGCTCAGGGTGGGCGGCCATCTGCCTCGACCAGTTGGGGTGATTGGAAAGAGGAGAGAGAAAAGAACAGCAGGCAACAAAAACAAGGAGCAGGTTGGTAGGACCAGTAACTGGACTCTGAGCTCCAAGGAGGAGGATACCTGCAGAGGAGAACAGAGAGAGGGAGACAGAGAGGAGGAAACACAACTACAGGAGAGAGAAGACACAAAGTTAATGACATGAAATGGTGGAATTTTAATGGATAGAGGAGAAAGGAGAGAGGAGAGGAGCTCAGTGTATCAGTAGAGGTCCCCCAGCAGACTAACCTATAGCAGCAGAACTAAGAGATGGTTCAGAGTCACCTGATCCATCTCTAACTATAAGCTTTATAAAAAAGGAAAGTTTTAAGTCTAGTCTTAAATGTAGAGAGGGTGTCTGCCTCCAGAACCTGAACTGGGAGCTGGTTCCACAGGAGAGGGGCTTGATAGCTAAAGGCTCTGCCTCCCATTCTACATTTGGAAACTCTAGGAACCACAAGTAAACCTGCAGTCTGAGAACGGAGAGTTCTGCTTGGAAGATAAGGAACTATGAGGTCTTTAAGATAAGATGGAGCCTGATTATTAAGGGATTTATAAGAGAGGAGAAGAATTTTAAATTCAATTCTAGATTTTACAGGGAGCCAATGGAGAGAAGCTAACGTAGGAGAAATATGATCTCTCTTACTAATTCCAGTCAGAACTCTGGCTGCAGCATTTTGGATTAACTGGAGGCTTTTTAATGAGTTATTGGGACAAACTATTAATAATGAATTACAATAGTCCAGTCTGGAAGTAACAAATGCATGGACTAGTTTTTCACTTTGGGACAGGATGCTCTTAATTTTAACAATGTTTCATAGGTGGAAGATTCAGTTCTAGAGATTTCTTCTATGTATGAAGTAAAGGAGATATCCTGGTTTAAGATAACTCTAGTTATCTAGTTAAGCACAGCTAACTAGCTCCAACAACCGGCTGTCAGAGAGGACCACAAGGAGTCTGTCGGTCCTGCAGAGTTGCTCAGCATTTATTTGCCTTGATGGGATCAGACCAGAACTTTACTGGAACTTGCATCTCAGACCAGGAAACAGTACAGCAGCTTTACATACTTTTACAGTACAACTTATGGGTCAGGGCTCTGCTTGTGTACTTGGTGTACCTCCTGAGGTTCTCAGTCTGTTCCAGTCTCTCTGCAGGTATGTGCAGCTGCATGGTGATGATCCTGTTTGCGTCTGAGGTAAAGCTCCACCATCTGTCTGAGCGGATTGCCAACTTCAACGAGGTCAACTTCGTCTTTCAGACTCACTCGGAGCACTACGACCGATGCTTCTGGCTCTTTATGCTGGTCTTCCTCCTCCACGGACTCAATATCCTCTTGATTCGACTGGCAGGAATCCAGTTCCCCTTCCAGGAGACCAAAGAGGCGGAGCTGAGTGGCGGGGCAGCAGACCTCATGTACTAAGAAGACCAGCAACAGTGGTTCAAATACTTTGTTTTATCAGGAACTCAGAGAAATTACTTTCTTACTGCTGTACTGATACTTTTGGACTTGAAGTACACTTTACACCATGGAGAGTACATAATTACAAGTGGTACTACTGGTTCCAGTGTCAGAAAGTGGAAAATCTTCAGTGAACTTTGTATGTTTGATTCTCAAACTTGTTACCAATTAATTTGTGTCAATAAACAAATCAATTAACCATCATTTATCATTTATTTACATCAACATTTCAGCTCTGCTTGGTTTATGGTCAAATACTGAAGCTGATGTGTGGCCTAGAACCTGCACACGTTCAGTTTCTCATCACAGGTTTGAAAAGCTGGAAGTAGAGCATTTGATACTACCACAGTCCGTCACTCTGTATTACCAGCTAATGCGGTTCAGATTCTCACAAGAAATACAATTATAACTGTACACAGAATTATATAGAAAACCCAACAATGCCACTGAGCAACACCAGGAGACAGCAGAGAGGAAAAACTCCCGCCCTCACCCCTGCCTCGATGGGTTGGGGTGAGTGGAAAGAGGAGAGAGAAAAGAACAGCAGGCAACAAAAAAAACAAGAAGGAGGAAGATAGAACCAGTAACTGGAGCTATACAGCTCCGGGGCAGAGTACATCTGCAGAAAAGTAAATGCATACATGAAATGGGGGGCCTGTAGGTGTGACATGTCATCTGCAGAAAGACTTGTCCAAGGCTCCATCTGCTCTAGCGAATATCAGAGCCTACTGGTGTAATTTTTTCACAGGCAAAAACAGCACTACCAGGAAGCTTTTCTCCACTTTCAAGTCACTCCTCTACCCCACTCACTGACAACTTTGCCACCTTCTTTCAGGTGGCAGCCTTCAGCTCCCAGTTCTCTTCTTTGAATAGAGACACACTGTCAATCTCATCTAACAGTATATCTTTTGCATTGTTTGCTACTCCGAGGATGATGCATCCACCCTCCTCCTCTGAAACAATCCTACAACCTGTTCTTTTGATTCTATTCCCTCCACTCTCCTTCAAACAACTGCATCCAGACTAATCCCATTACACAAATCATTAACACAACTCCAACAGGAACCTTTCCCTCCTCATTTAAACAGGCCTAGATCACCTCACTCTCTTACTCTTGACACCTCCTTTCCGGAGAATCACAGACCTGTCTCTCTTCTTTCATTTCTAGAGTTTCCAAACGTAGAATGGGAGGCAGAGCCTTTAGCTACCAAGCCCCTCTCCTGTGGAACCAGCTCCCAGTTCAGGTTCTGGAGGCAGACACCCTCTCCACATTTAAGACTAGACTTCAAACTTTCCATTTTTATAAAGCTTATAGTTAGAGATGGATCAGGTGACTCTGAACCATCTCTTAGTTCTGCTGATATAGGTTAGTCTGCTGGGGGACCTCTACTGATACACTGAGCTCCTCTCCTCTCTCCTTTCTCCTCTATCCATTCAAATTCCACCATTTCATGTCATAAACTTTGTGTCTTCTCTCTCCTGTAGTTGTGTTTCCTCCTCTCTGTTCTCCTCTGCAGGTATCCTCCTCCTTGGAGCTATATATCTCCAGATTCCAGTTACTGGTCCTACCAACCTGTCCAGTGTTTCTGCTGCTTGTTGTTTTTGTTGCCTGCTGTTCTTTTCTCTCTCCTCTTTCCACTCACCCAAACGGGTCGAGGCAGATGGCCGTCCTCCCTGAGCCTGGTTCTGCTTGAGGTTTCTTCCTCTGAAGGGAGTTTTTCCTCTTCACTGTCTCCTGTTGGGTTTTCTATATAATTCTGTATACAGTTATATTTGTAAGTTCTTAAACCTTAAACACTGTAAAGTGCCTTGAGATGACTTCTGTTGTGATCTGGCGCTATACAAATAAAATTGAATTAAATTTCTGGCCAAGTCCGATGAACGAGCAATCTTCAATCAACTGACTGACTTCCTTTCTGGCAGCGACCCCCTAGATGTCAACCAGTCTGGCTGCTAGAGTGGTCACTCCAGAGAAACACCACAAGGTTGTGGAATCCCTGCAAGCTGTAAAGTCTGCAGCTCGATCTTCTGTCTTAATTCTATTTGATCTATCTGCAGCCTTTGACACAGTCAACCACCAGATCCTCCACTCTATACTTTCTGATTTGGGCATCACTGGTACAGCTCTGGCCTGGTTTAAATCCTACTTGTCTGAACATACCTTTAAGGTATTTTGGCAGAGGCAGGTTTTTAACTCTCACTGCCTCTCTGCTGGCGTGCTGCAGGGCTCAGTTCTTGGTCCTCTACTCTCTCACACAGAACTCTTCCGAGTCTTTATCAACAAAAGAACAAACAAACAAACAAACAAACAAAAAAACAAGTTTGCACTTATACCCCATGAAACTGAAATAGCTCTTTTTAGAGTGTAAGCCTATTGGACCTGTTTTGTCTGTCGCCTTTTGTCTGTATGTGATCTCTTCATTCCAGGATTAGTACCACCTCTCTCCCAGGTCAATAACTCGCTGTTTAGTTACTGCTTCTACCACCACCATCCAGTGAGTATCCAACCTAGTTGCAACTATTTTACTACACAGTTTGAACCCGGCCTAACTCTGTCTCCTCTCTTAGACCTCCATACTAACCTGACATCACCTCCTTCCTAGAAGTGTCATAAGAGCTCTGTTCATATGTGTAGGTATTATTGGGGTATCTTTAATTTCTGTAATTACTTTACTATAATGGTGATAAAAATTTGCCAGAAGTGTTTGTAGAACTCTGCTGGGAAACCGCCAGGCCCAGGTGATTTGTTATTGGGCATAGCTTCTGTAGCGACATGGATCTGAAAAATCCAGGAACCAGGAACCCACTAACATTAGCAGTAATACTCCAGCTTTCCTGGAAACAGAGCAGCAACAGCCCCTTGGTCCAGACCAGCCTGAGTCCGAGACCAGGGTCTGAGTTTCTCAGAGACGCTAATGTTGGTCTCAGGGAGTCAGTTCTTCGTCCCTGATTTCAGAGAATCCCTCAGAGTTTGTCTGTTTTCTGCTCTATCAACAAACCTCTTTGTCTTCGTGGGGGCTGCACACTGGTCCACAGCAGGGTCATTACTGGTCCCAGTTAACGAGAGCAGTCGTCCATCACTAACGAGTTTTCAGCCTGACTGGATCAGATGTGATGAGGACAAACAAAGCTGCTCTGTTCCTGTTTGAGGACACAGATCAGGCTGCAGGACGGTTTCTGTCCGTGCAGCTCTCAGCAGATTAACCCACAGGATGAAGATTTTCAGTTTTAACAAAGAACTTATGTGTTTGGTATTTGAGGTGTTTGACAGAGACCAGGTCTGATCCTCGACTCAGTTCACATGGTCAGTGAACATCTGATCTTCTGTTTGTGCAGGTTTCAGCTAAGTGAAAATAACGGGCTCAGTGCAGCCTGGAGGTGGTGGTGTCTATGACAGTGGAGCAGGAATTATTCAGATCCTCTGTTAGTGTAGTTGTAGTAAAAGTATATGTGGAATCAGCAACAGGTACTTGAAGCAAGAATTAAAGAAAGAGGACTCACACACAGTATAATATCTAAAACCAAACAGAAATTAGGATTTAATCTCTTTCATGCTGTCTGCTCTCTCCCAGTCTTCCCAGACCTACTCAACGCCATCCCAGCAGGTCTCCACGTCTGCATCATCTCCTTCTGTGGTGGAGTGATCCTCTTCTCCTCTGTGGCATCTGGCTTCTTTTTCTTCAACGCCTTCGGCCGACCCTTCGAGACACTGCAAGGCCCCATGGGACTTTACCTGTGGACCTTCATCAGCTGTGAGAAAATCCCCTTTCCATTTTGATAGACACCTGTGACATCACTTCCTGCCTATACGCACAACCAGGGTTCACAGCTGCAGTGGGATGAGTTTAGTTTGGGAACAGGGTGCAGTCAGAGTCTAATAATTGCTGCATTAGAGAAACAGAGACCGAGGTAGGAGACCGGGGAGGGGGCTCAGTTCCAAACCAGAATCTTAATTTTCCCTCTCTCTCTTTCACTGCAATCTACAGTTCTGGATTCAATCTAGCTCCAACTCTACCTCCCCGCCTCTGCTGGGTTTGTCTGTCCCACAGTTTCCCAAAGGTCCTCAGTATCTGCAGTATCATGAGTATGTTTAATTCAATTTTATTTGTAAAGCACCAAATCACAACAGTAGTTATCTCAAGGAACTTTACAGTGTTTAAGGTTTAAGACCTTACAAATATAACTGTATACAGAATTAGATAGAAAAAACAACAACTCCACTGAGCACCACCAGGAGGCAGTGGAGAGGAAAAACTCCCTTTAGAGGAAGAAACCTCCAGCAGAACCAGGCTCAGGGTGGGCGGCCATCTGCCTCGACCAGTTGGGGTGATTGGAAAGAGGAGAGAGAAAAGAACAGCAGGCAACAAAAACAAGGAGCAGGTTGGTAGGACCAGTAACTGGACTCTGAGCTCCAAGGAGGAGGATACCTGCAGAGGAGAACAGAGAGAGGGAGACAGAGAGGAGGAAACACAACTACAGGAGAGAGAAGACACAAAGTTAATGACATGAAATGGTGGAATTTTAATGGATAGAGGAGAAAGGAGAGAGGAGAGGAGCTCAGTGTATCAGTAGAGGTCCCCCAGCAGACTAACCTATAGCAGCAGAACTAAGAGATGGTTCAGAGTCACCTGATCCATCTCTAACTATAAGCTTTATAAAAAAGGAAAGTTTTAAGTCTAGTCTTAAATGTAGAGAGGGTGTCTGCCTCCAGAACCTGAACTGGGAGCTGGTTCCACAGGAGAGGGGCTTGATAGCTAAAGGCTCTGCCTCCCATTCTACATTTGGAAACTCTAGGAACCACAAGTAAACCTGCAGTCTGAGAACGGAGAGTTCTGCTTGGAAGATAAGGAACTATGAGATCTTTAAGATAAGATGGAGCCTGATTATTAAGGGATTTATAAGAGAGGAGAAGAATTTTAAATTCAATTCTAGATTTTACAGGGAGCCAATGGAGAGAAGCTAACGTAGGAGAAATATGATCTCTCTTACTAATTCCAGTCAGAACTCTGGCTGCAGCATTTTGGATTAACTGGAGGCTTTTTAATGAGTTATTGGGACAAACTATTAATAATGAATTACAATAGTCCAGTCTGGAAGTAACAAATGCATGGACTAGTTTTTCACTTTGGGACAGGATGCTCTTAATTTTAACAATGTTTCATAGGTGGAAGATTCAGTTCTAGAGATTTCTTCTATGTATGAAGTAAAGGAGATATCCTGGTTTAAGATAACTCTAGTTATCTAGTTAAGCACAGCTAACTAGCTCCAACAACCGGCTGTCAGAGAGGACCACAAGGAGTCTGTCGGTCCTGCAGAGTTGCTCAGCATTTATTTGCCTTGATGGGATCAGACCAGAACTTTACTGGAACTTGCATCTCAGACCAGGAAACAGTACAGCAGCTTTACATACTTTTACAGTACAACTTATGGGTCAGGGCTCTGCTTGTGTACTTGGTGTACCTCCTGAGGTTCTCAGTCTGTTCCAGTCTCTCTGCAGGTATGTGCAGCTGCATGGTGATGATCCTGTTTGCGTCTGAGGTAAAGCTCCACCATCTGTCTGAGCGGATTGCCAACTTCAACGAGGTCAACTTCGTCTTTCAGACTCACTCGGAGCACTACGACCGATGCTTCTGGCTCTTTATGCTGGTCTTCCTCCTCCACGGACTCAATATCCTCTTGATTCGACTGGCAGGAATCCAGTTCCCCTTCCAGGAGACCAAAGAGGTGGAGCTGAGTGGCGGGGCAGCAGACCTCATGTACTAAGAAGACCAGCAACAGTGGTTCAAATACTTTGTTTTATCAGGAACTCAGAGAAATTACTTTCTTACTGCTGTACTGATACTTTTGGACTTGAAGTACACTTTACACCATGGAGAGTACATAATTACAAGTGGTACTACTGGTTCCAGTGTCAGAAAGTGGAAAATCTTCAGTGAACTTTGTATGTTTGATTCTCAAACTTGTTACCAATTAATTTGTGTCAATAAACAAATCAATTAACCATCATTTATCATTTATTTACATCAACATTTCAGCTCTGCTTGGTTTATGGTCAAATACTGAAGCTGATGTGTGGCCTAGAACCTGCACACGTTCAGTTTCTCATCACAGGTTTGAAAAGCTGGAAGTAGAGCATTTGATACTACCACAGTCCGTCACTCTGTATTACCAGCTAATGCGGTTCAGATTCTCACAAGAAATACAATTATAACTGTACACAGAATTATATAGAAAACCCAACAATGCCACTGAGCAACACCAGGAGACAGCAGAGAGGAAAAACTCCCGCCCTCACCCCTGCCTCGATGGGTTGGGGTGAGTGGAAAGAGGAGAGAGAAAAGAACAGCAGGCAACAAAAAAAAACAAGAAGGAGGAAGATAGAACCAGTAACTGGAGCTATACAGCTCCGGGGCAGAGTACATCTGCAGAAAAGTAAATGCATACATGAAATGGGGGGCCTGTAGGTGTGACATGTCATCTGCAGAAAGACTTGTCCAAGGCTCCATCTGCTCTAGCGAATATCAGAGCCTACTGGTGTAATTTTTTCACAGGCAAAAACAGCACTACCAGGAAGCTTTTCTCCACTTTCAAGTCACTCCTCTACCCCACTCACTGACAACTTTGCCACCTTCTTTCAGGTGGCAGCCTTCAGCTCCCAGTTCTCTTCTTTGAATAGAGACACACTGTCAATCTCATCTAACAGTATATCTTTTGCATTGTTTGCTACTCCGAGGATGATGCATCCACCCTCCTCCTCTGAAACAATCCTACAACCTGTTCTTTTGATTCTATTCCCTCCACTCTCCTTCAAACAACTGCATCCAGACTAATCCCATTACACAAATCATTAACACAACTCCAACAGGAACCTTTCCCTCCTCATTTAAACAGGCCTAGATCACCTCACTCTCTTACTCTTGACACCTCCTTTCCGGAGAATCACAGACCTGTCTCTCTTCTTTCATTTCTAGAGTTTCCAAACGTAGAATGGGAGGCAGAGCCTTTAGCTACCAAGCCCCTCTCCTGTGGAACCAGCTCCCAGTTCAGGTTCTGGAGGCAGACACCCTCTCCACATTTAAGACTAGACTTAAAACTTTCCATTTTTATAAAGCTTATAGTTAGAGATGGATCAGGTGACTCTGAACCATCTCTTAGTTCTGCTGATATAGGTTAGTCTGCTGGGGGACCTCTACTGATACACTGAGCTCCTCTCCTCTCTCCTTTCTCCTCTATCCATTCAAATTCCACCATTTCATGTCATAAACTTTGTGTCTTCTCTCTCCTGTAGTTGTGTTTCCTCCTCTCTGTTCTCCTCTGCAGGTATCCTCCTCCTTGGAGCTATATATCTCCAGATTCCAGTTACTGGTCCTACCAACCTGTCCAGTGTTTCTGCTGCTTGTTGTTTTTGTTGCCTGCTGTTCTTTTCTCTCTCCTCTTTCCACTCACCCAAACGGGTCGAGGCAGATGGCCGTCCTCCCTGAGCCTGGTTCTGCTTGAGGTTTCTTCCTCTGAAGGGAGTTTTTCCTCTTCACTGTCTCCTGTTGGGTTTTCTATATAATTCTGTATACAGTTATATTTGTAAGTTCTTAAACCTTAAACACTGTAAAGTGCCTTGAGATGACTTCTGTTGTGATCTGGCGCTATACAAATAAAATTGAATTAAATTTCTGGCCAAGTCCGATGAACGAGCAATCTTCAATCAACTGACTGACTTCCTTTCTGGCAGCGACCCCCTAGATGTCAACCAGTCTGGCTGCTAGAGTGGTCACTCCAGAGAAACACCACAAGGTTGTGGAATCCCTGCAAGCTGTAAAGTCTGCAGCTCGATCTTCTGTCTTAATTCTATTTGATCTATCTGCAGCCTTTGACACAGTCAACCACCAGATCCTCCACTCTATACTTTCTGATTTGGGCATCACTGGTACAGCTCTGGCCTGGTTTAAATCCTACTTGTCTGAACATACCTTTAAGGTATTTTGGCAGAGGCAGGTTTTTAACTCTCACTGCCTCTCTGCTGGCGTGCTGCAGGGCTCAGTTCTTGGTCCTCTACTCTCTCACACAGAACTCTTCCGAGTCTTTATCAACAAAAGAACAAACAAACAAACAAACAAACAAAAAAACAAGTTTGCACTTATACCCCATGAAACTGAAATAGCTCTTTTTAGAGTGTAAGCCTATTGGACCTGTTTTGTCTGTCGCCTTTTGTCTGTATGTGATCTCTTCATTCCAGGATTAGTACCACCTCTCTCCCAGGTCAATAACTCGCTGTTTAGTTACTGCTTCTACCACCACCATCCAGTGAGTATCCAACCTAGTTGCAACTATTTTACTACACAGTTTGAACCCGGCCTAACTCTGTCTCCTCTCTTAGACCTCCATACTAACCTGACATCACCTCCTTCCTAGAAGTGTCATAAGAGCTCTGTTCATATGTGTAGGTATTATTGGGGTATCTTTAATTTCTGTAATTACTTTACTATAATGGTGATAAAAATTTGCCAGAAGTGTTTGTAGAACTCTGCTGGGAAACCGCCAGGCCCAGGTGATTTGTTATTGGGCATTTTATATAATGCTTTGTAAAGTTTGCCCTGGGTAAGGGGTGCATCTAAACTGTTTGCATGTTCCTTGGATAGTGTTGGTAGTTTGAGGTTGTTTAGAAAGGTCTCTATATCTGATTGATTTAAATTGGAGTCAGAGGATCATAGATTTAGATTATAGATTATAGAAAAATGTCATTCATATCCTGCCTATAGAGTTCAATATGGATGGAATAATTCCTTCTTCTTTCTATAGCTATACCTATTGGAACTGTTCATATTTGAGTTGTTGTATTCTGTGTAGAATACTTTCATATTGCATTTTATGACAGTTAAACTCATTTTTGGAGAGTTGTTCCATGAGTTTGTTAATTCTTTAATCTTTTGTTCTAAAGTCACAGTTTTATTCAAGCTTTTTATTTTGTTAGTTGACTGTTGTTCTTGCTCAGAAACGTTCTGTTCTGATGCTGCAGCTCAAGTACAAACATTTTCTTACGTTCATTTGTTTCTACAAATCAGAATGTGACAGAGTGAAGTCAGAACAGGGAACAGTTCAGGCTGCAGGACTCCAGACACCAACGAACTGTCAGGATGATGAGAAACAGACCCGAATAAAGACTAAGACCGGTTTGGCTCTACATCAGACACAAAGTGTGTTATGTCTAAGTCTGAATTAAACAGGAATCAGGACTAATTTCCCTAAATCCCTTAATGTCCCACTAAAGAACAGACCTGGTTATGGTACAGGGTCCAGTATCTCAGGTTGGATTAAAGCTACACAGAAATGACCCGCAGCAGAGCCTCAGACAGTCCAGTCTATGGTTCAGGATCAGATCACTCTTTGTGAAGACATTTTGAGACCTGATACTTTTTCACAGCAGCAACCTCACCTGGCTCAGGTGTGTGGAGCTACATCAAGAAAACCAAGTAAAGACCCAGAATCTCTCGTCCCCCACAGTGACACCAATACTGTCCATGTGTGTTTGGACGTGTTGACAGAAAAATCCAGTCTGAGGAGGACCTGGATCTTGCTCTGAAGAACCGGACCACGTGGTCCTGCAGGGGGATGGTGTCGTTTTGTTTCCGTCATGTGTTTAATTGTGGTGTCTCTTTCAATAGGACAGACAATTAAAGTCCCAGGTTTCACCGCACAGATGGACTCAGGTGGACTCACTGGGTCCAGTGCAGAAACTAGCACAGGACAGAGACTTAGATCAGGAGGTTTTCCCTTCACTGAAAACACATTAAAGTCAAATATAACCTGACACTGTTTTATCTGAACTGGACTCAGACTCACCTGAACAGACTTCATGAAGTAAAAATACCACAGTTTCAAAGTACCGGTACTCCTCCAGAACTCAAACATCTGTATTTAGAACCTATGCATTAGCAGCAAAGTATCCAAAGTAAAAGTACTCGATGATGAAACATTCATTTGTTCCTAAATTTATCAACATGCACACATTTACTTACCTGTGAATTTTATATCTCATTATGTTTTTTATGTAAATTCGTGTTTGAATAGTAACTAGTAACTAAATAAACATCAAAGAGGAAGTACAGTAAAGATTCTCAGACATATAGCACAGTACAAAGTAACTAGAATAAAAATACTCAAGTAAAGCACAGTGTACCTGAAATTGTATTTGTACTTGAGTAAATGTGCATTACTTTCTACTTCTGCTCCTGATTGGTGGAGATGTGTTTGTGGGAGGGTAAAGTTGCCTGGAAGACAGAGCTCAGGAAACGAGACAAAACACAGGGACCTGTGTCACTCAGGTGAAACTTCACTGCAACTCACCACAGGTAAGTGTCTCTGCTTTACCACATACATTCATATTATTATTGTTCGGGGGAATTAAAATGTGTTATTTCATAATGTACTGACCATAAAATAGGAGATTTAATTCATCCTGACATGAAGTTAGGAGTCCATTTGTCTCACCTGTTGGATCTAACCCCTCACATGGTCAGTAAGTCTTTTAAAGTCTGGATTTCTCAGGTTTCCTTTGTTCCTATTAAACCCTGACCCACTCTTCAAAGTCTGTCCACAGACTTAGGGCTAGGGGCCAGTAAAGTCGGTGAACCAGATTCATTCTGCTCCTTAGATAAAATTACTTCTACTACTACTAATGATAATAATACTCAACCTGTGTGTGTGTGTGTGTGTGTGTGTGTGTGTGTGTGTGTGTGTGTGTGTGTGTGTGTGTGTGTGTGTGTGTTCAGATGGAGGCGGAGCTGCAGCAGATTCTGGTCCAGGTGTCCAACCTGCAGCACCGGAGGTCAGTTTAAACTCGCACATGTCCTCATTCGGTGTGACGTTAGCGCTCGTTAACGAGTATTTCTAACACTGGCGTTTCTCTACAGGCTCCAAACCAAACACAACATCGTAAGATCATCACCTCAACACATCTGGTCACCAGTACACAAAGTCCACAGTTCTGTATTTACTCCCACAGTACAAATGTACACACATGAGGAATTCACCTACCTGTACACATGTACACATGTATGTATAGTACACTGGGTGTAACTGCATTACCAAGATGTACAGACCCGATTCTGTTCAGTCTGACCACCCCCTGCTGGTTCTGACATTCCACTGCACCCGATTCAGTTTTCAGGACCAGAAACTGATCCTGTAACACACACAGGATTCAGTTTCACTGAGTCTTTGTGGAGCTGAGCAGCTCCACAAAGTTATCGTATACAAGTTAGCAGTAGTATTACTCCTACTGCTGGTACTACTCCCACTTACGTTAGAGTAAAGTAGCAGAAAAACTAGTAGTGTTACAACTACTGCTGGTAGAAAGTAGTTGTTGGTGATGTCAGACTACTTCGAGCTGCTTCAACAGGAAGTCAACAAGAATCCAGGCGTGAGTAATAATACTTCTGTAAATACTGCTACTGTTCTTTTATGCAGTACTACTCCATCTGATATTAAGTGCTTTGTTAGTACTACTGCTTCATTGTATCTTATGTTACTATGAATATTACTGGTAATACTACTGCATTTACTACTCATTGTATTAGAGGGGCAGACTCGACACACTGTCTTAAATTATAAAGTATTTCTTGGTTTTGCACATTAATCTCAAGCTTTACAATTACACAACATGCAGAATAATTTATCTGTTAGACTGTTTAAAGCGTTTCTGTTTTTCAGTTTTTATCTCTATCATCCTCTCTGCGTGTACGTCTCAGTGTTTATCTGTATAACGGCTACTTCAACACCAGAATTTCCCTTTAGACATTAAAGGTGTCAGTCGGTCGGTCGGTCAGTCACAGTCTTTCCACCATGGTGAGACTGGGACAGTAATCCAGACCAGAACTCTTACTGATCCTGTTGGTTCATTTGTTCAGTAAAAATAACCAGACAGTAACAGAAGCTGGTTCAGCTGGACCATATAGTACTGGATGGTACAGTACTGTAGTGTATAGTACTGTATATTACTGTATGGTACTATATGGTAGTGTGTGGTACTGTATAGTACTGTATGGTAGTGTATATTACCATACAGTAACATACCTTACAGTACTGAGAAACATCAGGAGACCCTGATCCCTGATGTAATCCCTGATGTTTAGGTTGAACACAGCAGCAGACATGTTTCCTGTTCCCACAGAGCATCAGTTACTGCTGTGTTTCACTTAAACCCGACAGATCCCACTGACAGCAGCAGGTTTCAGACACTAACCCTTAAAACGACAGCTTCACAACCACCAGCAGTACAGTACCATCCAGCAGCTGTTTGAAGAATCAAACAAGTCTGGTTCCTGTGATCTAAAACTGTTCTGACTTCAGAGGCTGCTGGATGTGGGGAAGGAGGAGGAGCAGGAGGACGCCCCTCCACCCTGCAGGACCCTCCCTCCACCCTGCAGCATACCCAGGAGGCTGGTGATCTCCCCGAGCCTCGGAGGAACTCCCGTCACCCCCCAGCTGACCGAGGTAACACCAATGATGAAACTGGCTCCAGCTGTGAATCCAGCTGTGACTCAGCTGTTGATGGTTTTTCGTTTTCAGAACCTGAGGAAGATTTTGTTTGGTGGAACGTTTCACGTCTTCAACTACGAATGGAGGAAATCCTTCTTTCAGTTCAGAGAGTTGAATTCCGAGTTATCCTATGCCCTGGAGACTGACAGGGTGAGAACTGGTACAGATAATACTTGTTGTACTGCAGTTAGAGGTACTCCAATCCAACTGAGTACAGTGTAAATCTCACCTGGTCAGGTGTGTTTCAGGGCGGGGCCGGGCCCATTCAGATGGTGGTGCAGGCTCGTGTCATTAAACACCTGCTGTTCACGCATGAGAGCGACTCACACAGACGGACACTGCACAGGTGAGTACATCCCCCATGTGACATTTTCAGGGTGAAGATGATACTTGTAGCTGTGAACGGGATCACGTCAGACGATGGGAAACAAAGCTGCAACATGAGCCTGAAAAATCAGCAGCAGCTCTCATGGTATCACCCTCAGACAGAACCACTGCAACAGAAAAACTGTTTTCCAAACTTCTTCTTGAGCTTCATCTGTAATTTGGTGGTTGATAGTTTGTTAAGTGATCTGGTTTTGAATCTCAACCGTCTTCAGTTGTGAACAAGTGTGTTTTGTTCTAGTTCTGGTAAAGAAAACGTTTACAACACAGAAACTATCTGACGGTTGATTTCACATTAACATAGATGTAACATTGATGGATTTCTTGTCCATTTTTTGTCACAATCTACGATCCCAAACAGTATCAAACCCTACATGTAAATGCACGGTAGAGACAGATGGTGGGTCCAAGCGATGGGGCCTGAGGGTGGGTTAGGTTTGGGCCTAGTTCAAAACTGTGGTTTGCATGGTCTGAGAAAACAGGTTCATTTCCAGAGGTCTGACTGTTTTTGTTTCTTAACCATGCCGACGTCCTGTTAGTGATGTCACCATGCTGTGACAGTTCAACTAGCCTGCTCTTATAATGTTGTCCACTCCCTCAGTCTCTGTGAAGTAGGACAGAGAGAACAGGAGAAGGCATTGGCAGCAGCGTTGTCCGACAGCCTCTGGTTGGCTGGACAGGAACTGAGTGCCACTGTTACTTTGATAGCCAAAGACTACTGCATAACTCCTCACCTGGACTACAAGCTGGACAACTTCACAGAGAAGGTACCAAAATTAGCACACAGGATGTCCGTCTCAGAATCATCCTCACCTAATTTTATGTCTTTCAGTTGCAGTTGTTCACATTTAACAAGAAAGAAGACGTCACAAAGTTTATCTTTGATCACATTCAGAGTGTGAGTGAAGCCACCAAACCTTTCTCAGTTACCTCACTGATTTTATTTTAGCTCCGTCTCTATCTTGTTTCTTCATTTCAAAACAAGACATAGTTCAAAAGTTTTCTCCGGACTAAAAACAACGTGGAGATTTCACTCTCCTGCTTATTTCAAACCGCTGTTACCTGTTATCATTAGAAAACACCCTCTATGCAGATGACACCCAATTATACTGATCTCCTTCACTGCATACATCAAAGAAATCTCTAGAACGGCCTTCTCGAGGAATATTGGTAAAACTGCAGAAACCCTGATCATTTTACCAGAACACATCAAAAATATTTATTAGTTTAAGAAAATTAGAAAAAAACTAATAATCACTGATGAATTGTATGCATTTGTGTTACAGTTTAAAGAGGAGGGGAGTCATGGAGTCATCCTGTTCCTATACAGCCTCATCTGTTCCCGAACAGTCGACAGGTAACAAGACTGAATACCTAAAGGTGATGTTAGCGCCACCTGCAGGGTGGTGACAGACAAACAGGTTTCTTTCACCACCTGAGCAGTGACTCATCAAATAAATAATTCAATTCAATTCAATTCAATTCAATTTTATTTGTAGAGCGCTTTTTACAATTGACATTGTCACAAAGCAGCTTTACACAACCAAAGAACAGTACATGAACAGTGAATGTGTAAGAATCATAATAATCAGATTGTCCCTGATGAGCAAGCCGAGGGCGACAGTGGCAAGAAAAACTCCCTGAGAAGGCAACAGGAAGAAACCTTGAGAGGAACCAGACTCAACAGGGAACCCATCCTCATATGGGTGATTACATGCTGTGTAGGCAGCAGTCCAGTATAACAGTTAGATAATGTATAATGTATAATGTGCAGACACACAAAACTGGACATCAACAACTGACTTTATAACACAAGAGGCAAACGCTCCAGTTTCCACTGACAGAGTCTAATCTTGTTTACTGAGGACATGTTTGGATTGAGAGAGGCCCCGAAAGCTCAGCACACTAAAGCTTAACAAACACAAGCTAATTAAGAAATTAACCTTCTCTACGACCATTAGAGAGAAACCGGCGAGTTGAGAAAACAACTAAATCCAGAAACACAACCACAAATATAGGAACAATATGATGTGTATATGAGGTGATGGTTAAAACACAGCCCCGTCCACGCCCCTGAGCTGCCAGGTCATTTGAACCTGCTTTATATGAGATCATATCAACTCTGGTTCTCTCACAGAACAATGGTTCATACATAACCTGTGTCTCCTCTTCCTCACAGGCTGAAGGAGGATCTGGATTCTAACAACTCCCACCTGCTGTACCTCAGTCTGGGCAACTTTGTCTGTCGTCAGGTAAGAAGCTCACCTGTCACAAGTTTCTAGCTGTGTCATATGCCTGCACAGTAAATCCACATAACCAAGGTCTAAATGAGGCATCTAGTACCATGGAACCTCTGTGATAGAACCTCACTGAAAAAGACGAGTGTCCTCTATTAATTCTTTTATACGCAGTATTTACTACTAGTATTAATACAGTTGTTTTATAGTGTCCGTCATCAATTAACTTTCAAACCTCTAAAGTTGCTTCAGTCCTCCTCTAGAGTTTTTATTGGTCCAATAAGGCTTGATCAAAACAGGATTTCACTGATGAGGCAGAAACCAGCTGATGTTACGACTGTATTTAGAAACTCACAGTTTCACGTACAGTTGCTTTTCTAAAAGGAAAGTTGTCGTCTTTTTAACTGTACTTTTCTGCAGGTATCCTCCTCCTTGGAGCTGTATATCTACTGTCTCTTGTTGCTGCTCAGGGGGGTTGTTGGTTTTCTATATAATTCTGTGTACAGTTATATTTGTAAGGTCTTAAACCTTAAACACTGCAAACACTTGAGATGACTTCTGTTGTGTTTTGGTGCTATACAAATAAAACTGAATTGAATATAATCCTGAATCCATGTCTCGGCATCTGAGGTGTCTTTGTCTGCGCTCCTCAGTGACCCTTGAAGTTGTTAATGTTGTTATGAGCTACGGGTAAAGGTCTGAGTCCGTGGTCAGGAGCAGAGAGGGTCAGAAAGAGAAGAAGTCTGTATGAGGATCACTTTAAGACTCATTTCAAGATGAGTCAGGGACAATGGAGAGGTTTTTCCTCTGAGCTGAAGTTGAAGCAGAACAGAAGAACAGAAAAACTTGAGTGTTTGATCTTGTTACATTTGACTAAGTAAAACCTGGTCCTCCAGTTCATGTGGTTTTGTGGTCCAGGATTTTCAGGCTCCTTAAGATTCTTATGTCTCTGCAGGCCTTGTTGAACCTGCTCCTGACAGGCCGAGCCACACCTCACGTCTTTAATGGCACTGCGTACCTGGAGGATGGTTCACCTGTGGAGCGCCCCCTGCAGGGGGTCATGTCTCGCAGCGACGTGGGGTATCTGCACTGGAGCCGAGAGCAGATGGAGAGAGACTCCCTGCCACAGGTGGGTTCCTATAGCCACCACTATTCAGGTGGAATCACTGGTGTCACCGTTTACCAGACTAATAGTTGACATCACAGTCTCTGATTCAAGTTTTAATTAGAGATTACAGGGAGCTTCCTGCAGGTAGAGGGCGGTAAACTGACACGTCAGGTGACTCATTAAATGTGTGTGAACTCAAAAAAATCTGGGCCGGAGACCAGTAAACACAGTGTTCTTTTAGTGGGAGTCATCCTTCCACTGCTGGCTGTGTCTGCAGGTGGGCAGCATGCTGAAGACCCCCAGGTTCCCGGTCTGGGTCTGCTGCATTAACAGCAGCTGCTCAGTTTTGTTCAGCGTGAACCGCTCGCTGCTGTCCGACTGGAAGATGGAGCATCTGTTCGACCTGCACTACTACAACGGGCAGAGCTCACAGAGAACCACAACCAGACTGACTGTCGGTGAGGACCCGTCCTACTGCCTCAGGTCTGTTCAGGATTCTTTTTGGCTGATCCACTATCTGTGTGTTCTCTGGTTGTCTTACAGATACACATTCCCACCACTGGGAGGCAGCGTCCAGAGACTCTGATGGAGATCCAGAGAAGAGGTTCCCTTCTCTGGAAATGACCATCAGGACCAAATGGGACGGAGCTGTTATTGACTGGAACAGCACAGCACCATTCTACTGAATGAGTTTCAGTCTCTGTTTGGTCCCATCTGTCCACAGGATCCAGAGCTCTACAGACTGTTTATTGGTTTTTAAAGGGCTCTAATGTGGTCTTTTCTGTGGTACCAGGGGCTGATAAAACTGCATTTACTGGGGTAAACTCAGACACTCCAACTTCCAGGAGCCCTGGATTTGACCAAAGAGATTCTCTTCACCAGGAAAACTACTCTTCTGTGGTCCAGCACAGTTTTCTAATGTCCCTGCGCTCAGCAGTTTGTCTCTGACGGATCCGTTTTTCAGTCTGATGATTGTTTGACAGAAACAGCTCTCTGGATTAATTGAAGATTGAATCAATCCCAGAGGGAAATTGCCTCATTACAGATGTTCTCAACACAGACAGAAAGAAAGGGAACCACAACCAGGAAAGATCCACATCAACATAAATACACAATAACATCAATACAAAAAACTCAATATATGTACAGAATATGTAAAATAGATAAATGAAAATGGGTCAATAATTATAGTCCATGGTGAAATGATAACAATTATAAAATTATATAAATGATCAGTTCTTGTAAAGTTTAATGGTCTCAGGTAGAAAGGACCTCCTGTGGTGCTCTGTGGAGCACTTAATGTTAATAAGTCTTTGGCTAAACGTGCTCCTCTGTCCAGCCAACAACACTGTTTAGTGGGTGGGAGGGATTGTCCAGGATTGAGAGGAGTTTGGACAACATCCTCCTCTCAGCTACAACATGTAGAGCAGGGGTTGGGAACCTATGGCTCGCGAGCCAGGTGTGGCTCTTTTGATGATGGCATCTGGATCGCAGATAAAACAAAATATTCTCACTTGTTTTAATCCATCCATTGATTTTTCACTGCTCATGTCCTGTTCAGGGCTGCAGTTTGCTGCAGGTGCAATTGTCCGTTATTTTAATTGGATGATACTGGCCTATCAGTATCATCAGCTTTCCAGCTCATCTCCATCATAGTTCGGTTCTTCACGTCAACCCCCACTGCAATAAAAATGTATGTTATCACGTTATTATTTAATAGAACATAAATCTAATACTACACTGTAAAAAAAAAAAAGTCTGTGTAATTTACTGTAAAGTACCGGCAGCTGTGGTGGTGCCAGAATTCACTGAAAAAAATACGGTCAATCAAATAAGACAGTTGATTGGCAAAGATTTTACAGTCAATTACTTATGATAAATCCCAAATTGAACAGATAACTCCTTTGTAAATCAAGGTACAAAGTATGACTATTGAAAAGGAAAGATTGTGCCTTTAAGCATTCTGTGTTGATCTGATCCAATAACCTGTCACAAAGTAGTTTTAAGAGCTTGAAAAAACAGCACGTATTTTTGGGACAATGTACAGTGGAATTAACATCAGAGACATCATTTAAAAAAATTGGTCACTCGCCCAGGTTGATCAAGAGTAATGAGTCAGACATGACTGAAGATGGTTGGACGCTCAACATGGTTTAGAGTCTCTCATGAACGTGACATTCCATAAACTAGAACCTAAGATGTGTATTGTCATCATTTCTGCTAGAAGATTCCCAAAATGTCCATAAAGTGCACACTGTGGACTGACTGAAAACAGCTCTCTCCAGCCAGAAAACAGAAACAAAGCAAAATTAGATTGATGCAGCGACGAGCATTATACCCACACACATACCGTAAATGCAGCCGTAACTATACAAAGTTCCAATGAATTTTATGCAATAAAAAGTTCTCTGAAGTATAGTTTTGCAGGACAGGTTAATAATCTTTAGAGTATATGGGCAAAATATAGAATCTGACATATTCATCACCAAACTACGACCAGCATTACCAGCCTAAATACTCAGATATCTCCACTTAGGCAGTCAGACAATTCACAACTATGCTTTAGAGTTCTGGTTTCTTCTGTGTACAATGAAGCTGTTGTCTTCAATCTTTCTATTTTTGTTACACTAACATGAATGAGGGGGCCAATACCACAGCTTGCCTCTAATTTGTCTAAACATCACCGGTGTTTAAGTCACAAGGTTCACACTTGAATGAAGTCGCCTACAGACGTGGAATGATGTTCAGGAACTGGAACTTTGAACAGATGTCATCATTTGTGTTTGAAGAGTCACAAGTATGACGTGGACTGTCATGATCCTCCCTGCAGCAAGAAAACAGAAGCAAATGTTAGATTGATGCAGCGTTTAAGCATAATAACCCTAACCCCAACCTAAACACAGATATCTGATATATAGTTTTACAGGTCATATTTTTAATCAACATTATCAGCGTGAAACACAGACACTAACATATTTATCACTAAGTCATCAACAGTCACCTGAATACAAACATTCACTGAAGCAGTCAGAAAATCCACAGCCACATTCCAGAGTGCTGGTTTCTTCTGTGTATGATGAGGCTGTTTTCTTGAGGAACATAAACTGTGTGAAATTGAAACTGTGCTCGCATCTACAAATTGTTTGCAACACTAAACTATACCACAGCTTACCTCTAATTTGCCTTGACATCACTGGGGTTGACATGATGGAAGACAGACATGGAACGATGTTCTGAAACTGGAACAGTGAGCAGATGTTCAGCTTCCAGTAAAGGAAGATCTGACCTTGAAAACACCTTGAAAGCTCGGCCTTCTACAATCTGCTCCTTTAAGTGAACTATTAGCTCTATTGGCTCTTACAGTTTGACACAGGTGAACACACAATGCTACTGCGTCCCAACAGTAACACATTAAATATGAGCTATGAACGCTTCATGTCTACAAAATGTCTGGTTGCAACCAGCTTGAAGGTACTGTGAGTACTCACAGTACAGAGTACACAGTACAAAGTACATCATTGTACTACATAGGTACTCCCAGTGTGGGAAGTATCACTCCATCCCTGGTTTCTTCTCAGGTACAGGAAACTCAGCAGAGCCAGAGGACACCCAGTGATCCTGTGCTGCAAAACCTGGAACTAGGTTTCGATAAAACTGGATTCTGGAGTCTGTGAAAGACAATAACAGACAGGACGCACCTCAAGAGCGTTTTCCACATTTTATTTTTGTGTATCTGGAAACTAACGGTCAAGACCACAGGCTGACTCACTGGGAACCAGACTTCACCAGTCGCCCACTTTGCCCAGTAGGAAATCCAGAAAACCACCACAGTCTAATTATCTTACAGTCTTAAACCTCCTCAGTCATAACGACCTTTGACCTCAGTCTGCGGCTCCAAATTGGGGCCTGAGGACCAGCAGGGGACCTCAGCAAACAGGACTATTTTAGCATCTCTGTACTGTCTCAGTCCGGGTCCTGTTCCAGGCTGTGCCACCTCCACCGCTGCTGTCGGGTCAGCTGTGAGGACTTAAACCATTCCGCTCCACTGCAGCGAAGTGTACGCCACGGCTCCGTCCGTCCCTGGCGAGCACAGCAGGACGGTCTTCTTCACACTGGATCCCAGACGAGCCACAGCGAGGATGTCCAGCAGACAGACGGACTCGTTGAGAGACAGACAGACAGCGATGAAGTGTGCGTGGAACCGCAGCGGGTCACCTGGGGGAAGACACGACAGTCAGAGATGTTCAATTACCGAGTCTGGTTGTTTTCTGACCCAGAAACTGACCTGGATAGACCAGGAAGTCTCCTCCAAACTTCCCTGCAGATGTCAGGTAGAAACCCCGCCCCCTCAGGTCTCTGAATACCTGGTACCTGATGTCACGGCACGCCTCGTCTTGCTCTCTGAATGGCCAATCGGCCTGTAGGAAGGCCCGGGCCTCGGGGCAGTAGGTTAGTCCCGCCCGGGCCGTGCTCACCTGTATGGCCAGCGCCAGCTGAGGGAAAGTAAAGCTCTGGTCCAGGGCCCTGAGACGGCCATGCAGGACCTCATCAGACTCTTCACCTGAAGGGACCAGAACCAGGACTGTGGCGTCAGACCGCAACTACACCCTCAAGGGAAACATGGTCATTGTAACAGTCTCACCTGTTGAGGTCATAGCTCGGAACAGCGCTGACTTCCTGTCCTGCAGAGCGAGGATGCTCTGCTCCTCATAACTCCTCCTCTGCTCCTCCTCAAACTTCTCCACCCACCGGCAGAGCTCTGCTCCTCCTCCATCCTGCCAAGACCAACAGCAAATTGGTGGTCAGCAGCTGCTTAACTGACCTGGTCAGCGAACAGTTAACTGACCCGGTGTTCCAGATCTACGAGTGACCACTTTACTGATGACCTACTTCGTGTTGCTTGTTGCTGTTGGAAACTGGAAGAGAGCTCGTTATCTGTCCGTGTCAAAGCCGATTTAACTGGTTTTCATTATTTTATTAAAACACACACGTAGCTAAATAGTATTTTGACAGTAGCGACAAGTGTGTTACAAACACTCCTGTGTTACAGGATCCTGAGGACTGAGGAAATCTCTCTGTGACTTTCTTTGGTCTGTTTTCACTCAGACATCAAATCTGTGCGTTTCATCTTTGAAACACTGGTTAAGTCAGTGCTTCTCCATTTTCTGTTACGCCCCCTCCCAGGTAGAACTAAACATTCGCGCCCCCCCCACACAGTTAACAGTTTACCTAACCTACCGGTCTTTCCTCGTAGCCAAGCCGAACACTACATAACCTTCGTCATATTTCCTCGTCTTAGCTTTCAGCTGACTTTTATTTCTCTCATTACCTCTCTCTCTCTCTCTCTCTCTTTTCATCCCTGTTAAATTTTTTTTCTTGGTGTCTCTAGAGCAGGGGTGTCCAATCCAAGGGCCACTGTCCAGCTTGTTTTTCAACTAGCCTTGCACTTAAAGCTTCTGATTGGCTGAACACACCTGATCCAGGTAATCAGCAGTGGGTAAGGCAGAGATAGTTGGAAAACCAGCAGGATAGTGGCCCTCGAGGACCAGGATTGGACACCCCTGCTCTAGAGGGTTTGTTCACTACACTCCTTCACACCATAGAGCTAATACTCTCTGCGCACACTCTGACAATGAGAGCGTCACTGCCATCTACTGTGCTGGATGTGCAATTACACTTTATTCTAGTACGGACAAAAAGCATGTTTCCTGGGGTCACACGCGCCCCCCCCCCAGAACTGCACTATTTGAGAAGCACTGGGTTAAGTGAACAAATGTCAACTTCATTACATTAAAACAAATAGAAATAGTTTGTTGGGGATTCGAACCCGTGATCCAGCAGATGTTCAGCACTTGTTGTCTGTTTGTCCATGTTCATGTTCCAGACACACAGTGTCGGTGACCAGTTAAAGTGGTCACTCGTAGATCTGGAACACTGGTCAGCAGCCGATTAACTGACCTGGTCAGCGGCTGGTAAAGCAGCAGCAGCAGCGTGGTGCTCACTCAGCAGTCTCTCCTCCTCTGGCAGCAGCAGCAGGGGTCGGCCCAGACGTCCGTTCTGTCGGGGGGTCCGGGGAAGGGAACCCAGCAGAGCCCCCACCAGACCCCGAGACCGGACTGTCTTCAGGTCCTGAACTCTCCACAGCAGGGGGGCCGAGTCACACAGACTGACACCTACTGTAGGAAACAAGTCCTCGTCATGTGACTCGTCCATCACTAGGACCAAAACCAGCACCAGCACCTCTGGAAGACAGAAACCAGTCAGTCAAAGTTACAGCAGCTCGACCACGAACGGACCACTGAGGCTGGAAACCAGTAAAACCAGTCATGCTAAAGTGTTTAGGGTCATGATGGTGTGTTGTCTGCACAAGAACACACGGGGCTTCAAAACGTGCCCACTGCACCTGCGCAGTAACGGCTGATTAAATCAACAGCTAATTACAGCAGCCAGTCAGTAAGCACTTAACCAGTCAGTAAGCACTTAACCAGTCAGTAAGCACTTAACCAGTCAGTAAGCACTTAACCAGTCAGTAAGCACTTAACCAGCTTAACCAGTCAGTAACGTTTGAGTGTTAGCTTACCCTGCTCTGAATGCACGTGTTTCCTGTCACCACGTAAACCGACCGTTTCACTTCGTTCATTTAAAGTTCGACTAAAAGTCCGAACTACTAACGAACCAGGAACTACTAACGAACCAGGAACTACTAACGAACCAGGAACTACTAACTAACCAGGAACTACTAACGAACCAGGAACTAACCTGAGGGAAACTGAAACGTCACAACGCGGCGGCGTCTCCGCGTGTAGCGAGAAGCTGTGATTTTAACACCGACATGCCACGGCGGAGGTGGGGCGGGTGACAACGACAGACACCGCCCGCTCCGCTTCACCGCCGAAAAACGAGCGCCCACAGAAGAAAACATCATTAACCTATAGGAGCGCAGAGAATTTGATTGATAGCGGGATCAGCCAATGACAGGCTGCGAACCGTTCTAACTGAAGCTTTGCGTTTTTGATCCAACTTCATTTAATTATTTCTTTTGTCTCCAGTTTAAAGCAAACAATGAATCTGATGTTAAAAAAAGGAATACCATGTAAACACTTTAACGTTTGTGACATTTCAGTGCTACCGTTGACCGGTCATCAGTATCACAAACCACCTTTAAACTCGGATCAAATTTTACTCAATTCGACCTTTCACACACCTGATCTCTCTACGTTTAATCACCTGGTCTCTCTACGTTTAATCACCTGATCTCTCTACGTTTAATCACCTGTCCTGGTGTCAGATCAACTCATTAAAACAAGCCATGCAGAAAAAAAACGGAGGCAACTGGTGAAATCCTGGATTTAAAAACAAGCAGAAGCTGGACACCAGTGGGTCACTGCGAACACAGGTAAAATGAGCATGTTCTGTTCTCAGCAATGATAAACGATCGAAAACACACAGAGACTCGAATAGAAACTGTTTATTCAACTTTGATTTGAACTGAAATAACTTGATGTGTGAGGTGCAGAGGAGGCTTTTATTCTGAAAGGAACACTGTGAGAGGCTTCAGCAGCTGTACAGACGTTGTACAGATGTTGCACAGCAACAGGTCAATACACTCTTACACGCTATCATGTTTAACGTCACACACACTAGTTGATTCATGTTATTCGATGCTGAAAATGTAGAACTGCTCCTTTCAAAACCAACTGTTGTCATTTCCTTGTTTAATTGAACACACACCTAAACATCTTCCTACATGTCCCAGAATTCTCTGCCCCCTGCACACCTGTCTTCACCTATCCTCAGGAGGCGGGGTTTATCAGGTGTTCTGAGGTAAAGCAAAGCAGAGCAAAAGCATTCCAGCAGAGAAACCGATGCAGAACACATACTGCCCCTCCCCCTGTGTGTTTCTGTGAGAGACTGATGCATTATGGGATTTATAGGCATGTTCTGGAGCTTGGGTACCACCCCCTACTGTCTGATCTTGAGCTCCTGCAGCTCCTGCAGCAGCTGACCCTCCTTCTGGATCTTCTCCAGCTGCAGAAAGCAGAGAGTCCAGGTCAGTCAACCAGAATCTGACCGGGTTTAATTAATCAGCAATCAATAAATCAGTGAGATCTGATCATCTGTGATCAGTTTCTGTTCCTGTGGGTCTCATATTCTACAGGTTTCCTTTGATCGTCACTGTAAAACCAACTTAAACAAGCATTTGGCTCCTAAATCACTGATTTACTAATCCTCCTTTAAAAACAGAACCAGACCCAGACAGACACTGCAGCAGTGTGAATGCTGCTGGCTGACAATGGCCGTGTCAACCAGTTCTGGACTTGAAGATCAGTTACCTGGTTTTTCTGCAGGACTTTTCCAGAAGCCTGCTGCTCCTTCAGCTCCTCGATGGCTTTGAGTTTCTGAAACACACAAAAACACCACTGAGACTCAGAACATCACACACTCACACACACACACCCTCCACCAATCTGTTCGTCAGTTCGTTTTCACCTTCTTTAGGTTCTTGATCTTCTTGTCCGACTCCGGGTCACCACAGCTCGGCTCTGATTGACTGATGGTGACTGAGACCAGGTCAGATGGAGGCTCAGGTTCAGGCTTCGACTCCTGCAGAATCAAACGGTCAGACAAGCACGAGACACAGAACTGTTGTTAATACACTTTTACATTTCTTAGGTCACTTTGTTGTGTCCCTCTAAACACCTGAAAACCTGAACCTTACAATTGTTCATTCATTCATTCATTCTCATCCGCTTATCCGGGGCCGGGTCGCGGGGGAGCAGCTTAAGCAGAGATGCCCAGACTTCCCTCTCCCTAGACACCTCCTCCAGCTCTTCCGGGGGAACACCCAGGCCAGCCGAGAGAGTCCCTCCAACGTGTCCTGGGTCTTCCCCAGGGCCTCCTCCCGGTGGGACATGACCGGAAACCTCCCCTATGAGGCGTCCCGGGGGCATCCGAAACAGATGCCCAAGCCACCTCAACTGGCCCCTCTCGATGCAGAGGAGCAGCGGCTCTACTCCGAGCTCCTCCCGGGTGACCCTATCTCTAAGGGTGCACCCACCCACTCTGCGGAGGAAACTCATTTTGGCCGCTTGTATCTGCGACCTTGTCCTTTCGGTCATGACCTTTTTCACCATGACGGACCGGTACACCGACCGCATTACTGCTGCCAATGCACCAATCCGTCTGTCAATCTCACGCTCCCTTTTTCCCCTCACTCGTGAACAAGACCCCAAGATACTTAAACTCCTCCACTTGAGGGAGGATCTCCCCCCCAACCTGGAGGGTGCAAGCCACCTTTTTCCGGTTGAGAACCATGGCCTCGGACTTGGAGGTGCTGATTCTCATCCCGGCCCCTTCACACTCGGCTGCAAACTGCCCCAGTGCCTGCTGGAGGTCCCGGTCTGATGAGGCCAACAGGACAACATCATCTGCAAAAAGCAGAGATGAAATCCTGTGATCCCCAAACCGGATTCCCTCCGACCCCTGGCTGCACCTAGAAATCCTGTCCATAAAAATAATAACAGGATCGGTGACAAAGGGCAGCCCTGTCGGAGTCCAACATGCACTGGGAACAAGTCTGACTTACTACCGGCAATGCGAACCAAGCTCCTACTCCGGTCATACAAGGACCGAATGGCCCTTAACAAAGGGTCCCGAATCCCGTATTCCCGGAGTACCCCCCACAGGATGCCACGAGGGACACGGTCAAACGCTTTCTCCAAGTCCACAAAACACATGTAGACTGGATGGGCGAACTCCCATGAACCCTCGAGCACCCTAGCAAGAGTATGGAGCTGGTCCAGTGTTCTACGGCCAGGACGAAAACTGCATTGTTCCTCCTGGATCCGAGGTTCGACTAGCGGTGAAACTCCTGGTGCCTTGCCACCGAGGAGCTTACTGACTACCTCGGTGACTTCGACCAGGGAAATGGACGAATCAACCTCCGAGTCCCCAGCCTCTGCTTCCTCAACAGAAGGCGTGTCGACGGGGTTGAGGAGATCCTCAAAGTATTCCTTCCACCGTCCTACAATGTCCCCAGTCGAAGTCAGCAGCTCCCCACCTCCACTGTAAACAGTGTTGGCAGGAAACTGCTTTCCCCTTCTGAGGCCCCGGACGGTTTGCCAGAATTTCCTTGAGGCAGACCGATAGTCCTCCTCCATGGCCTCGCCGAACTTTTCCCAGGTGCGAGTTTTTGCCTCTGCGACCGCGCGGGCTGCGGCACGTTTGGCCTGCCGATACCCATCAGCTGCATCAGGAGTCCCACAGGCCAACCAGGCCTGATAAGACTCCTTCTTCAGCTTGACGGCTTCCCTTAATTCCGGTGTCCACCACCGGGTTCGGGGGTTGCCGCCGCGACAGGCACCAGAGACCCTACGGCCACAGCTCCGAACAGCCGCATTGACAATGGAGGTGGAAAACATGGTCCACTCGGACTCAATGTCTCCAGGCTCCCTCGGGACCTGATTGTAGCTCTCCCGGAGGTGGGACTTGAAGACCTCTCTGACAGAAGGTTCCACCAGACGTTCCCAACAGACCCTCACAATACGTTTGGGTCTGCCAGGTCTATCCAGCTCCCTCCTCCGCCAGAGACCTATCCCCTATCCGAAGGCGCAGGGAAACTACTCTCTCATCCACCGGGGAAAACTCCATCACATGGCAGCTGAGCAGGGGGGCTATAAGCAAGCCCACACCTGCCCACCGCCTCTCACCATGGGCAACTCCAGAGTAGAAGAGAGTCCAGCCTCTCAAGGAGTTGTGTTCCAGAGCCCAGACTATGTGTGGAAGTGAGCCTGACTATCTCTAGCGGGTACCTATTACAATTGGTTTATTAAAAAAGACTGATGAGGTTGGTGAGATCAGAGGCTGTCAACAACCTGGTCAACAACCTGGTCAACAACCTGGTCAACAACCTGGTCAACAACCTGGTCAACAACCTGGTCAACAACCTGGTCAACAACCAACAACCTGGTCAAGAACCAGGTCAAGAAGTAGGTTCACAACCAACAACCAGATCAACAACCAGGTCGACAACCAACAACCAGATCAACAACCAGGTCGACAACCAACAACCAGATCAACAACCAGGTTAACAACCTGGTTACATTAATTAACCATTATTACTTTATTTATGTCAATTTAGACTTGAATAAAATCAGAACTTGTGAAACTCAATAACATCTCGAGTTTCTGAACTGCCACTCAATCCACATTGTAAATGAAGTTGAAGGCTTTTTGAGGAGACATCCAGACTCTGGACTGGAGTCCGACCTCAACTCACCTGTTTAGCAGCTTTCTTTGCTTCTCGTTTCTTCTGATTCTTCAGAGCTGATTTAGACAAACTCCTCTCACCAGAAACACCTGGACGCAGGTTCTGAGGAGGCTCGTCCTCGTGCTGACAGACAGGTGGATAGGGAGACGGGGGAGAGAGAGACAGATGGACAGGGAGATGGGGAGAGAGGGACAGAGAGGGGGAGAGAGAGACAGACATTTAATGTAATGAATCTGTCTCCCCCCTTTTAAACCCTCCTGGTGGTTCCGGTTCTTTCCAGTTCTTCCACCTGTCTTGTTGTTTTCTCTGTGAACCAACTGGATCCAGTTTTTTATCAACGCGGCTCCACAGATCAGAGTCCAGTTCAGGCTTCAATGAACAGGTCTCATTAAACCCGAACATCCCTGTTCTGCTATTTTACATAAATAACATTAAATTTTCCAATCGCTGGGCTTCGGGCTAAAACCTGCTGGAACACAGTTAAACGTATTTGCTTCCACTAACGCTGCCATTACTGTGGACCCAGTAAATCAGTTCAGCAGTGTTTCCTCACCAGTTTGGAGCTGGGCGTGGCTGGCAGGTGTCTCAGCGCAGGTGGGCGGTAGGCCTGTGTGGTCTGGGCCTGTGTGCTCCCTAGCTCACTAGGTACTGCTTGGTACTTCACTGCTCGCTCAGGAAAGCTACGTTCAGGGAACAACTGCCAGCGAACCTCCCACAGCTCCGACCCGGCTGCCACGTCCCACTTGTGCAGCACAGAGCCGGTGTAGTGCCAGATCTTATATCCGTTACTGACCCGCAGCCGAGGGGAACAGGTAGCCGTGACCACGTGCTCGCCATCAGGACACCAGGAGAAGTGTGTGGCATCTGGAGCCTCAGGTTTGGACACCTGGAAGACACAAAGGTAACCAAAAGGTTTCCCCACTACGTCAGTGACAGTGACCTGGTTTAGTCTATAACACAGGTCAGGTCCATAAATATTTAGACAATGTTTGGCTCCAGCACAGTAGATTTAAAATTGAACAGTGTGGATCACACCTGTCTATGAGACAGCTGACCATTAGTCACTGTCCTACAGTCATCCAAGTAGGCAGGACAGGATCTATTTTGGCTCAATCACTGGTCCTTTACTATTTTTAGTATGTCATTTCTCTCTCCTGTAGATGTGTTTCCTCCTCTCTGTCTCCCTCTCTCTGTTCTCATCTGCAGGTATCCTCCTCCTTGAAACTGTATATCTCCACAGTCCAGTTGAGTTCTGATGTTATGAGTCGTTTCTGTGATTGGTTCCTTGCATCAATCAATAACTTTATTATTATATTACATAATTATTTTTGTAGCAGCATCGTTGCACGACACAGAGAAAACAGACACAGTCAAAATAGAGTACAGAGAGACATCGAGACATCACAGTGCCAGGATAACTCTCTCTCTGAACGTGAGCAAAACCAAAGAACTCGTAGTGGAAGAGACAGCAGCTGCCCTCATGATCAATGGGACCCCACAGGGGGCCAGCTGGGAGTGAAGCTCTCCTAGGACCAGGTGAGTCAAGCCAGGAAAACACTGTACCATCACTTTCATCACTGTCTTCTGTACTGTACTAATCGCTGAGGGTAGAAAAGAGTGTTTGTATCTGTTGGTTTTGGCTCGTAGCTGCTAAAAAGAACCAGAAGGCAGAACCAGGAACTCAGAGTGTGTCAGAGCTGTCAGACAAGATGGACTGGACTAGACTTTGTTTAGCAGCTGCTTCCTATGGCTGCCTAATGGAGCTCCAGTGATTTCTAATGATCTTCTATTACTAATTAGATTTCATCATTCTACAGGTATAACAGTGTGGTTGCTTGCTCCTGAGTTGTGGTTTTGTGCAGAGACTGTGAATTTAACAAAGTCAGGATCCTTCATTTCCTATTTTAGTGTAATTCCTCTACAGCTGTTTGCAGATGACACCCCACTGTTTCTTTCAAACGATTTAACATCCCCAGTTTGTTGTGTACTGCTGTAGGTCGACAGCAACATGCTTCTGTTGCTGTTGTTAACTTTTAAATCTGTAAAAAAATGTCTTTAATAAATAAAAATAAGAAAATTCCATTTAACTGCTGATTTTCACACTCACCTGTTTATACTTCTTCACATCCCAGACCTCCATCTGACCCCGCAGGTTCCCAAATCCAGCCAGGACCAGGATGTGGCCCTGAGGACTGCGCACAGGAAAAACTATACAGTCACCTTAACATCCAACAGCAGGTTTAAGGCTCTGAAGACCACTAACATGATGCCCGTCATTTCGCAAAGTCACATCTGTGGATCTTCAGGTATAATCTACACGTACCACTGTAAACACCAAATATTCCTTAATCGCGTCTTCTGGCTCATTAATTATACACTGATGTACATTTGAAACTAAATCTACAACACATTCAAGTGAAAAGCCGTTAATACCTAAAGAAAATATTCGGGCAATAGCTCTGAATGGTACCTCATACTTCTTTGGTATCACCTCCATCAAGGTTCCCAGCAATCTCAAAGTCAAAATATCTTAGCTGCAGGGTTTGAAAAAAGGACAGGTGCGTCCTCACCTGTAGTAGGCTGCGTTTCGTGGTCCAGTTCCGAAGTCAAACACTGGGTCACATTTGAGGTTATAGATGGTGGCTTTGGCCGGCATGAAGCCGTACACCACACAGAACTCTGCAGAGTTAGGACTCCAGGCTACGTCGTAAATCGGCCCGTTCTTCGCTGTTTCAACACAGACAGAAAAGAGTTTGTGAAACAGTGAGAAGCGTCGTCGTGTCTTCAGAGAAAGTTTCCGTATTAGTGACTTGTGAGAAACCATGTTGTTCACTTAGTGTGAAACGGTGTCTTCACCCACATCTACATGAATACATTTCAGTTTAGGTCCTTTGTAACCTGACAAAGCCCTCCCCCCCAGTCACAAATCCCCATGCACTCTGTACTCACGGAGCTGAACCAGGGCGGTCTCTCCATTAACAGCGAGGTAATGCAGCGTCTGCTCTCCATAATAAGAAGCTCCGGTTTTATCCACTTCGGTGCTGGCTGTCACCAGAACGGCTGAAGCTGAGACAGACAGAGGTTTAAAGGAAGAGGGTGAAGTTATACTCAGTTTCTGGTCTGGACTGTGGTTCTCTAAGCTCCTGAACATTGTTGGTCTTTAACCTTTCTTGTTCCACTGCATGGTGACTCTGTCTGCCTTGAAGAAGCTCTTGTTGGCGAGTGCTGCACTTGGCCCCCCCAGCACAGGGTACTGATACAGACGAACAAATGATGGGGCTCCTTTACTGCCCGGGACATAGACCGCAACCTGGAAGGGACAAACAGGGCAAGTGGGACCAGGGTCGGTGTTTCAACCGTCTGATCGCTGTTGGTTCAAGGCTGTGGATACTCACCTTGCTGGGCTGACCTCCAGGGGACAACTCAAAGTCCGACACCTTCTGCATGTGAAGCTTGTTAGCGATGGTGTCTGAGGAGACAAAGTGCTGAGTTGGTTCTAAATACACTCGTTTGTTTCTTCAGATGTTCTCTACTTGTACTGATGCCGTAGGTAATAATGTGTTGAAAACTCGTGGCCCAGGAGCCCACACAGCACTCTGTGGGTTTTCTCTAACATGAGGACATCGTGTTTAGGATGTGTGGCTAAATCTGGTTTCTCACTGAAGTCGTTGTTCTCGAAGAAGTGCAGCTCATTGTTGACGCTTCTCACACAGATCTTCTCGTCTTCAGACCAGCTGGGACACCTGCACAACATCACACAGTGAGAGTCCACAGTTCTGTAGCCTGAGGAACCACATACTGAGCACAGTACTACCACTCTGTGGGCGGGGGGCTGCAACAGAATCCGATGTCTTCACAGTATGAAAACTGATTTGTCAGTATTATCACTAGAATGGACTTTGATAACATAAAGCACCCAGAACAATATTCTGTGTGTTCATTTTCATATAATTAGATTTTTATTAGTCTGCAGAATTTGACTGTTCTGATTCTTCTTTTCTCCATGGACTGGACTCAGAATGACTTTGCTGCTGATTTACTGACTGAACACACTGAAATTACATTTTCTGATCCACATTAAAGATCATGGTTGATTAACGTCAGTCATTTATCAAGTGAGGTACAAAGCTAAATATCTAAGTCAAGGAGGAAAACATTAAGGTTCAGAGTTCAGCACGCGCTACGAAAACCATTAACTTTACTGCATGGTACACTGTGAAACCAGGATACTGCTGCAACCCTGCTGAACAGATCAGAGTGGTTCTGTGGATCCACACAGGATCCGGTGTGTTTGCTGACACAGACCAGGAGTCGACCTTCTTCTGAAACAGAGCCTTGATCAGCTGACTGCTCTGTAGGTCCCAGAGCTGGAGGTTCGCGTCCCCCTGAGGACTGTCCTGACTCTCTGCAACACACACAGTCGTGTCTCACTATACTTGTAAGACACTTATTGACATAATGCATTCCCTAGCACCTTATCCTAACACTAACCAGAACCTCTTTCTAACCCTAAAACCTGGTCTTAACCCCGAAAATTCTCAAGTTAAACTTAAACAAACAAAAACAGCATTTAACCATTGTCCACATGAGTAATAAAGACCCGCACAGGAACCAGACGGTTTAGTTTCTGATCTGATCTAATTAATTATGAGAATCTCAGTTCAGTTCTTTTTTTCCATGACTGTGTAGCACATTAGGTTTTTGGAATATCCTGATAATTTGGTTTCAGTAACCTATGCTACGTCGAGTGCTGTGACAGAAACCAGGATCCTGTGGCCTGTACAAACCTGATCCAGGTTTCTGATCCTTCGCTGAGGCTGAGCAATTAAATCAGAACTGCAGAAACCAGATTCCGTCCAGACCATATGAACAGGGACACGAATAAAAACCTTGAACTACTGTTCAAAAGTCCAGACTGATCAGAAACACAGTGCCGATACTGTTCATGCTGTAAACAACTCACAGTTGGAAACAGCAGGATCTACACAGAAATCAGTCCTGTGGTCCAAAGTCACTCATTTTTGTTTCACCTTTATCGTTTGAAAATCAACTGATAATTAAAAATCTCCTTCTGCAGTTTTATCAGCTCGCGTGGAAACAAACGTCTGAGCGGTTTCTGTCCTGTTGTGTCTCTGTCTCGACTCTTACTGGTGTACGGCTGCCAGGTGACCAGGACGTTGTTGAGAGGAGAAAACTCCAGTAGTGTGGTTTTTGGCAGGTCAAAGGTGGACACCACAGAGCCGTCAGAACATTTCACCACAGAGACACTGACGAAAGATAGACAGATAATGTCACTGGGGTGTGTATGCTGTCGTCATGTGAAGCATCTTAAAAATTACTTGACCTACATAAAACGTACCTGTGTCCGTTGCACCAGCTGAACAACGTCCCGTCTCTGCTGAAGGTGAAACACCTGCTTAGCCGAGAGTCTCTGATACAAAAACACACAGAACTTTGTTAGATTCACATCACACAGCTGCAAATCTCAAATCATCTGTTGGGAAGATTATCAGAGATTCCATTTCCACAATAAAAGCCTTAGTTTACTTCACCTTTACAGAACTCATATTTAGTTTCTGGTCACATAAAACCAACAAAGCAGCAGATATTCACAGTTTGGAGCTAAGAAATGTTTTTCATCTTTTATCAAAACTATTGCTGATTTTCTTTTAACTGAACACTTCTCAGACCAGACCACAGTATCAGGGTTAACCTCTCTTATACACACATGACTGTATCAGCACACTTGAAAATCATTGTATCTTGAAATTTTCAGATGACACAGTGACATTCAGCCTGCCGAACAATGAACGATGATGTCGTCTCATGGTCCTGTGGCGGATGAATTCTTCTGAATCCTTCCCTGAGTTGAATGTAACTAAAACTAATAACGTGTATATTAACTTTAGTTGTAATGGTTCTGTCAGCACTGTAATAAATGTCCAGGCTGTAGAAATGGTAGAATCTTTTAAATACCTGGGCACCATAACTGACAAACTGTCAATTGAACAAAATAAAAACAAGCTGCACAAAAAAATGAATTAACGACTTTTCGGTCAATGAAGGCTGAACAAGTTTCAGGTTGACAGAACCCTGATGAGATTGTTTCCCAGAGCTTTCATTGAATGTGTTCTTACATTTACTTGTATGTGTTGGTCTGGCTCAGTGCTGGGTAAAGTTAGTAGTAAATCACTGGAACTCCATTAAGCAGCCTGTCTGACCTCCATAGGAAGCAGGTGCTGAACAAAGTCCAGTGGATCCTGTCTCACAGGTCCATCTCCTACACTCTGAGCTCCATGTTCTGCCTTCTGGTTCCATCTTTAGCAGACATGATCCAGAACCAACAGATATAAACAATCTTTTCTACCCTCCGCAATCATTACGGTGAACTCAGAGAGAAAACGGTGATGAAGGTGCCCCTCCCCTCCCAGCCCCACCTCCCACTATGTACTCTATGTGTCTGTTTCATGTGCTGCTAAAAAAATAATTGCTCCTCAGGGACAATAAAGTTATTAATTGATTAGTTGTTTTTTCCCCCCATTCTGCTGTTCATCACATGATGAGGACAAGAAAAATCCTAATGAATGAATAATGGTTTCCTTCTTGTATTCTGCTGGGAAACATTAAAAATGTAAAATGTAAAAAGTCTGTAGACCAAACAGACTCTTTGTTCTGTCTCATAGTAGCATTTGATCTCAGAAACACGGTCTGCTCATCACAAGGACAGGGATCATCATCATCATGCTGACTCATCCTGATCGGATGCGTCGTCCCAGATTCGGTCTGTGTGTTTACCTGTGAAAGGCTGAGTGTGGTTCACACTTGGGAGGACCACAGAGCAGAGACGTTCCGTCTGATCCACGCACTGAAACAAGAAAAGCACATTTTTCTTAGGAACAGCAGAAAGTTTGTTTCTGCTTTGACACTGCTTTATCATCAGAGATTGAAACAAGCAGGTTTCACATGATCCAAAGTGAAACCAGGACCCACAAAGTCAATTATAAGGTTGCAAAATACAAAGGAGCATCTTAAAACTGAGCTCTGAATGTTAAAAAGGTCAATGCCACTTGGACTATTCTGCCACTCCTTTAGGAATGGTATGTTCCGATCAGACCAGCTGTAGGGGACAGTTTCCCTGAGTTCATCAAGTTCATTCTAACTGTGGTTGTGAGTCCATCGAAATGTAAGTCAGTCATTAGAGTTTGTCATGTATATTTTTGTTTCTCTTATTGATATTATAGCCTTTCGTTGTTCGCTTTCCTGTTTCTGCTAAATTGGACCAAGGGTTAAGGGTCATTTATCTTTGGTAACCTGCATTTCTTCGAGTCTGCATTTTACAGTGCTTTAATTTGATACATATATTCTGAATGTATGTGTTGAGTTGAGTTATGGTTTGTACTACTACCAAGTACTCACGTCAAAGAAATCGTCCGATTTTAAAATAAATTCAGAAAAACTTGTGTGATGTTGTGGCCCAAATATCATAATGAAATTAATTCATTTTTGTGTCGGTGTTAACCCGCGGATGCACCTGACACATAAAAATATATAGAAGACGTTTCCGGTACCAACAAATGTGACCGTTTGATTCGGCATGGATAAAACGTTTCTAACAACTATTCTGCGTTTGCTTTTAACAGATTCTTTCCAGCTCATCGCTTTCTCTCATTGCTCTGAGCTAGTAGGCGATGTGAGGGAGCTGACAGCATGATTGGGATTTATTTTAAGATTTCTCTTACTGGATTGCTTTATTTAGATTTTTTTAAACTCCGAATTAATTTCAACATTCTACTGATTGTAATGAGCGTGTATACTTTATTTTTAGACACATATACAGATGCCAACGACAAAATATGGAAAAATGCCCTATTTTACACTGTGTCTGGCCTGCTATTAATTCTATCTAAAAGAACGGAAGATCATCCGGTTTGCTGACATTTCAGTGTCTGCTGTCGGGTTTTCAGTCAACAGCAGCGACTCAGTAACACGTCGGTGTAAATATTCAAAAAACAGATAAGAACAAAGTTGAACGAAAACTGAAATTACCCACCTGCTAACAGCGGGACTGGCGGCGCCATGTTTACGTGTGGCGGAAGAAGAAACGCCGTTACCCGGAAATGCGTAAGAGCAAAAAGAGGCGGGATTCTTAATGCCACATCAGCATACAATGTTTTTTTAATCAAACACGTTTTTTGAAAACATCGTTAAATTATTAATTCTGCCATCAAATCTGACCAAGGCATCAGAAATAACACGAACTGTTTTCAATCAAAAATAAATTTTGAATAAAGTTTTTTTTACCAGTTTTTATTTTAGTTTAGTTTGTAATTTCGTCAAGAAGTCAGAAAGCGACGGAAGGCACAACCACTTCCGCTTTCAAAATCAGAGATCATGTGAGGGTCCAAAACAAAAACTTTAGTTTTTTAATTATTATCACTAGTAGTAGTAGTAGTAGTAGTAGTAATAGTAGTACATCAAAATAAAACTAACACAGTCATGCGAAAACAGTCTCCGCAAACATAATTAAAATTCTATTTTATCTTAAACATATAAACCGTGGTTAATCGCACTGATATAAATCTATCTACATTTGTATGTATAAAACATTCAAAATGAGAGTTAAGACTATACAAAAAAAATGAAGAAAAAAAATTAAAGAAGAAAAACATGAATGCATTACTCCTGAGTGACAGATAAAATGAGCACATATGTTAACGTTATTATATATATTATTAACTCATGAGTTATAAAGAAAAATATTACACCTGTAGGACAGAAGTAAACAGGACAACAGCCGATCATTTTATGTTGAAAGGGCGAGCAGGAAGTTTTATTTTGACACCCGGTAACTTTACGAGGCTCTCTATTGTTCCTGTGGGGGCGGGGCGTAGGCGGGGCTTCATGGTTTTGAGGACGTAGACAAATTCGAGGATCAGTGCGTCATCACACGGAGGAAGCAGCACGGAGACACGAAGAGAGGCTCCAGAGACCGAATAAAACCGAATAAAACCCCAGCAAGGTACCCGCAGCTACACCCGACAACAAGACAACATGGTGGCCAAGCAGAGGATCCGCATGGCGAACGAGAAACACAGCAAGAACATCACACAGCGAGGAAACGTCGCCAAGTCAACGGTGAGTTTAGCAACAGCTGGAGAGCTGCTTCTGCTTCTCAGCAGAAACTGGTGAAAACCGCTGAAAACCAGCAGGTGGGACACAGGTGGGACACAGGTGGGACACAGGTGGGACACAGGTAACGTCCACGTGAAGGTGAGGAGGCTTCTTCTGATTCTGGACCAGTTAGGAGCCTGAAAAACCAGCTCAGTCCAGTCAAACCCAGGACACGTCGAAGTTCAGCTCGCTGAAATTAGGAACTTCCATTGAAAAGAAGCTGATTTTAAATCGGTGGACTCTCTGTTTACTTAGTTTTTTCCATCACCTATCACTTCAGTAATCGATCATCAGTAGTCGTGATAAAGCCTGAATAATATTATTCCTGGTTGGAATAAATGAAGCAGAAACTAATAATGTGTTGATGAGCTTTAAAGTGATTGATCAGAACTTAATGGAAATCTCCAATGTGACCTCATCACCTAGTTTTTTTACAACTCAGCCAAAAACGTTTGTTTAGTGTTGTAAAATAAATGATATTAATCAATCAATGTATCTATTGATCTTTTCCCAATGATCAATCAGTTTGAACAAATCTGTAAAGCCAGAGAAACCAACAGTAACCTGTTGATGTGGAAGTAAAATGAAATGATGACCTGAATGTTGACTTCAGTTTATTGTGTGTCTCAGAGGAACCTGGTCGAGGACAAAGGCGTGGGCCCCTGGCTGCTCGCTCTCTTCGTCTTCGTCGTCTGTGGATCAGGTGAGTCTTCCTTGTCTTCCTCGTCTTTCTCTGACATCCACAGTGAAACCACATCCTGTCACACGCCGCTCACGCTCTGCTTTTACTGAAACTTCAGCCGAAGATTTAGTTTCATCAACACTATTGTTATTCTTTATTGATTTTATTGACTTTAGGTTTTTGTTTTGTTTTTTTTTTTGTTCAATAAACTAGGAATAAAAACCGTCTCACTGTCCAACAATCGGACGTCAGAGCTTCAACAACAGCAAAAGGAAACTGAAATAAAGTTAATAAAACAACTCCAGTAGAAGTAACGGCACAAAATTCCAAGCAAAATATCGACAAATAATTCATCATTCAGTTTCCTACTTAATAAATCCCTGAAACTAGAAATTAGAGAATAAACCCATTTTAAAACCAATTGGAATTCCAAACGATTTTACAATAACACTTAAGTTAAATAAATAGTTGTTGGTTTTATGATTCTTGACTCGGTTATTATTTATTTGTTGTTGTGGTTGATTCTTTTCGTCTAATTTTCAATTAACTAATTTGTCAGAAAATCAGTAAACTCAGTTTGATAACATTTTTTAAGAATAATGTTTATATGAATCTGCTGGAAGTTAAATCTGTACAAGAATCACAACAAGGAAACAGTTAGGTAAGTCACAGCTGGGATTTAAACCCTGGTCTCCCACATGGAGGACGGCGATGTTACCACTACACTGTCCAGCAGCAGGTTACTAAACGTGTAATCTATTGTAAATGTACGAACATGATGTCGCCATGTTCTGGGAGTTAATCTGAGCATGCTCAGAGCTGACAAAGACCAGCTGGTGAACAGAGGGCTCACTCAGTTTGTCCAGCAGTCAGAGCTGAGACGTGCTGACCATCACTCAGCTGGTTGGATCATTTCCTGGGGGTCAGTAGAAAATGGTAGAAAGATGAAAGAACTGCAGGAGGAGGAAACTTGTTCCTGTTTGAATCTCACGTTTTCCTCTTCTGGTCTATGCAGCCATTTTCCAGATCATCCAGAGCATCAGGATGGGCATGTAGAGTGACATCACAACAGGGGGCAGGACTTCGATGGCGAGCAGCAGATGACATCACCATCAGAGCCATCGTGTTCCCACACCAGACTAAACCAACCTAAACATTCCTGAACTGATGCTGAACCAGCCCCTTCACCTGTGCAGCCCCCCTCCAGCATTTAGTCCAGTCCTCAGTTGACTTAACGGCTGCTGCCCATCGACCTTGTCGCTCTGTATCTCTGCCTGTTAAACAAACACGTGCCTTTCTCTGTTTGCCTGTTCTTTAACTCCGCCCCCCATATCAATGCGGGGGGGGGGGTCATAGTCCAACATGCTCCTGTAAACTGTTCCAGTTTTAGCTGAGACCAAAATGACGTTTCTGACGTTCCCAAACTTTTTTTTCCCCAAACGAGTCCAGACGTTTTTCCCCAGTATTTTTTCCACTGTCACATTCCAGCTGTGAGTCTGTCCTGATCCGATCTGGTCTCTGTCCTGGTCCTGGTGCTCAGTGGAAATAAGACGAAAGTCTTTTGAATCAGAAGGTTTGCAGGTTCTGACAGGTGTGCCTGCACTGTGTGCAGCTTCACCTGAACAATCGTGTTTTCAGAATAAAGTTGGAAGATGGATGTCATGTTTGTGTTTCTGTTTTTGGGGGTTCAGACCTGCAGACCTGGTCTGCAGACTGGTGGGGGACTTGGAACCTGGAACCCCTGGTCCAGTCCTGGTTCTCGGTGTTGAAGCAGGAATGTCAGGTTGGTAGTTTGACTCCACCAAACTCCATTTATAAATCACACGGTCTATTGTTGAGTTTTAAAATAAAGATCTGTGTTTTTTTCTTCTTGGATCTGTTTTAGTATCAGAACACGTGTTTTCTGTTTTGGGATTCAGAATCCAGTTGGTCCACTTTTCTGTTTCACTGTGACTAACAGTTGATGCAGCGACTCGGTTTCTCCTCACGGTGGCGCCGTTTGGGTAGAAACAGTAGTGTTAGAGGACTATGAGGATAAAGGTCAGAACTGAAAAAACACCAGTGTCTCTTAACTCATCACTAATAAGTTTAATTATTTAATTATTTCTTTTTAGTACCAAAATTCTGCAGATAATTTGATTGGTATGGTCTGGAGCTGAAGAACCAGATCTGGAGTCCCTGTGTACACAGTGCTGCACCCAGACAGAAAACAGCAGAAAACCAAAAAGACTCTACACAGTGATTTCTGGTTCTGGTCCTTTTTTTCACAGTGGACCCAGAAATAGTTTTGCAATATTTTTGTGCAGATATGATGTTGGATTTATTATATGTCCTGTTTCTGTGAAAAAGCTGCCGCTTCATTCCAAACACGCTCACAGCCAGTTACTGTTGGGGGAGTCCACGTTAATCAGGTTTACAGTTTGTTGCTCTAAATGGAGGAAACATCAGTAATGACTATTTCACAGTAAGAAAGTGAACAACAGAATAGGTGGAGTGTTGCACACGTTTAAAGTTTATTGTGTTGTGGTCAAGAACAGGCAACAATTATCCATACTTTTATTAAATTAATCCAAAACAATGTAAAACTATTTTAACAAACAGACCTCAAGTTAAAACTGGATTCTGGATTAAGACGGTTTTTATGTGTCTCACAGGATGAACAGAGGCGAGCTGCTTTGTTTCTCTGCGTAAATTAATAAATCTGCTCAAACTAGTGAAAACATCTGCGACCGTCGACCTCTCTGCACACACGACCTGATCCTGGATATAAGTCAACAGCTGCAGGATGATCCAGTGTCATCACAGCTCAGGTAGAAAAGTCTCAGTCTGGTGTAAGAAGTTTTCTGTATCTACTATGAACAAGAAGAAAAGGTTCAATAAGAGTTCGGTGGATCCAGGTATTCCCCACCTGGAAACCCGAAACGAAAATAGATTCCGGACCCAACACTGGTTCTACAGCAGCAGCATCATGTTTTCTTTCCCACAGGCAGGTGAAGAAATGTGACCCAGTCTAAAGAAGGAAATAAAGAAATAAGACGCCGTCTGGACAAACATCGTTAAATCGAATAAATCTAGAGAACAATGGGTGAAAAGGAAACACAAAGGTATCTAAAGAATTAGAAGAGGATCCTCTGACTCTGAAGAAAGAAAGTTAAGGTTCAGTGTTTTTCTTTGTTAAGTCCGATCTTTTCTTAACGGTTACGTTGAGGGACGATCATCAGTTACATAAACCTCCTGTTTCCTTCAAGATTCAAGATTCCTGTTTTCCAGCTGCAACGTGTTCTACAGGACGAGGGGCTACGTGAAACCTCACGCCGGGTATCTCGAGAACTACACAAAAGTTACCTTATGCCCACATAAATAATTCCCAATCAAAAACAGTTTGTGTACTGGTGAACCAACTGTGAAGAACACATCCCCACCTGCCTCCCCTGAGGTCTCTGCCAAAGACACTGAACGTCCTACAAAGATCCAGCTCGTCCTTTTAGCTGTTGGACGGCTGCTCTGGTTTCACTCGGATAGACCAGGAGTTGGCAGATACAATGTCGCCCCGTCGATGGATGCGACAGGTGTAGACACCCTCGTTGAACTCGTTGGCGACAATGCGAAGATCTCGGCCCTTCATGACGATGTACCCGGGGATAGAGGTCAGGATCTGTTCGCCGTCTTTATACCAGCTGGAGAAACGAGATACGGGGACAGATGAGATGACAGATGCTCAGGAAGTTTCCACAAAAACTGATTAATGGGCCTCGTTCCTGCCTTCAACACAATCAACTCGTTATGTTTTCATGATGTTTCCTCTAGCACCACCCTCAGCAAAGACATTTTTAACAGATCAGATCAAACCATTTCTGGTTTGAAAACTGAAGCTGCTGTTTTTTCTCAGACAACTACACAGAACAGAAAGACCAAGTTACATACTCTTCGGTCCGTCTCTGACTTTGTCGTTTACCTTAATGCTTCTGTTTGGTTTTCACTGTTATGCCCCAGATCCGCTGTTTGGCTGTACAGTCAGGTTCCACAGTTAGAACCCATTTTTGTTGAATGAAAAGAAAAAAAGTTGTGTTCCTCATCTGAGGTTCTATTTGTCTGACATTAAGACCCGCTGCGAAGTCGCATCACTGATCCATTTATCTCTGTTCCTGACAGACTCTCCCTCACTGTCGATCAGCTGACCTGACTTTTGGTGGAGAGCGGGGATTTTTGGTTCCACAGCGGAAACCCACCACCTTTCCCCGAGGAACCATCTTGATCTTAACATTGGGTGGAGGCAGCGTCGGGGTGGTAACCGCTTCCAGAGGTTCTGTGGCAGGAAACGACACCCACACAGGAAATGAGCGTTATATGAGAGATGGTTGAACCTCAGTAGAATTGTCGGACTCTTCAGCAAGTGTCAGTCCCTCTCATAATGGAGGAGAAACCTGAGTCATGATTTGGACTCACCAAAGCACAGGTCGCAGCGCTGTGGACAGTTCTTCTTCATGAAGGTCTTCCTCCGGTCACAGAAGCCGAGTCGAGCCCAGGGATCACACACTCGCTTCTTGTCCAGACAACCTGCGGACAAACTGTAATTTCAGTGTTTCCCTCTGAAACAAGGCAGACTAAAAAAACAGCAGCTTCTCACTGGTCCACTGAAGTCCATGATGAAGTCTGATCTGGACCTGGACCAAGTTTCAGTACCACTGTAAGCTTTACGTTACCATAGAGCCTCTGGATGCCCCACACGTCATCCTGAGCGACATTTCTCTGTCCGGTGTACGTGGCATTGGGATGCATCAGCGCCTGGGGGTCTCTGGAGTGCCACAGACCGAGAGCATGACCGATCTCGTGAGCCGCCACCTGGACCAGGTCGTTGAGCCACACTCCTGCAGAACCACAGTCAGTCTACGTGACACTGGAAGACTGATGTTCATGAAACCCTTAAATACATATCATCCAAACACAGGTTATTCTGTCCCAGAAAGACCCAACGCTTTCAAGTTTCCCTCCAACACAGCTCCGATGGAGCAACAAACAGGAAACAGACTTTTACTTTGAAAGATCCAGATTCAATGGGAAACCAACATCCTGGTCACCAGCATCAGTTGTCTGATCCTCCATTCTAACAGAATCTAACCACATCTACAACTCATAGTACTACGACTGTACTCCTTGTACTTAAGTACAGTTACCCTGTTTCCAGCTGAACCTGGACTTGCCGAGGATCCAGAACTCGTGGTTGTCAAAGTGGATTTCTCCTCGAGGTGGCAGGAAGGCGTGAGCCAGCTCGCCGTTCAGGCCATCAAAACACGGGTGAAGAGGAGACGACCAGCAGTCGGTGTGGTTAAAGGTGTAGAAACCTAAAACACACACACAGAGGTTCACCTGTCCATGTTTACCTTTGAAAACCACCTCACTGTGACCTGTTCAAATGCACGAATTGAGAACACGCTGTGTTGTCAGACGACTAAGGTTAAGGTTAAACAGCTCTGTAGTTTTCCTACAGTCCTTAAACGCCTCATCTCGTACCAATACTGATATCCACAGAGCTGTTTCCGTCTGTGACCTCGGTGAAGGTCAGCGGAGACACGTCACTCCACTTGGTAAAGGCGATGCTGATGGCCTTCTTGGTGTCCTCCACGTTCAGAGTGTTGGGGAACTTGGTGATCCTGAGACAGACACACAGACAGGCGGTCTAGTGGTCAGTGGCTTTTCCTGTCCTGAGTGAGGTATCTCAGAGTCAAGATCAGAATCCTCTTACAGTTTGTACACTTTGACCCACTTTCGTCACTGAAACGTGACAGCACCTTTACTTTGTTACCAGGCCAACACACCCAGTCCAGGTGGAACTGACCAAAAGGAAGCGGAACTGGCTGTTTCTGAAATAAACTATTGCAGATGGTTCTGAAAAACTGAGAGATGGTTCCCTGTACCTGTACATGTGCCTGTACCTGTCTCTGTACCTGTACCTGTGCCTGTACCTGTCTCTGTACCTGTACCTGTACCTGTGCCTGTACCTGTCTCTGTACCTGTACCTGTACCTGTGCCTGTACCTGTCTCTGTACCTGTACCTGTCTCTGTACCTGTACCTTTCTCTGTCCCTGTCTCTGTACCTGTACCTGTCTCTGTACCTGTACCTGTCTCTGTACCTGTACCTTTCTCTGTCCCTGTCTCTGTACCTGTACCTGTCTCTGTACCTGTACCTTTCTCTGTCCCTGTCTCTGTACCTGTACCTGTCTCTGTACCTGTACCTGTCTCTGTACCTGTACCTTTCTCTGTCCCTGTCTCTGTACGTGTCTCTGTACCTGTGCCTGTACCTGTCTCTGTACCTGTACCTGTCTCTGTACCTGTACCTGTGCCTGTGCCTGTACCTGTACCTGTGCCTGTGCCTGTACCTGTCTCTGTACCTGTACCTGTACCTGTGCCTGTGCCTGTCTCTGTACCTGTCTCTGTGTCTGTGTCTGTGCCTGTACCTGTACCTGTACCTGTACCTGTACCTGTCTCTGTACTTGTACCTATCTCTGTTCCTGTACCTGTACCTGTCTCTGTACCTGTACCTTTCTCTGTTCCTGTCTCTGTACCTGCACCTGTCTCTGTACCTGCACCTGTCTCTGTACCTGCACCTGTCTCTGTACCTGTCTCTGTCTCTGTACCTGTCTCTGTACCTGTCTCTATCCCTGTACCTGTCTCTGTACCTGTACCTTTCTCTGTCCCTGTCTCTGTACCTGCACCTGTCTCTGTACCTGCACCTGTCTCTGTACCTGCACCTGTCTCTGTACCTGCACCTGTCTCTGTACCTGCACCTGTCTCTGTACCTGCACCTGTCTCTATCCCTGTCTCTGTACCTGTCTCTGTTCCTGTACCTCTACCTGTCTCTGTTCCTGTACCTCTACCTGGCTTTGTACCTGTACCTGTATGTGATGTTGTGGTGAGTCCACTTGTGTCCCAGCGGGTTGATAACGTAACGTCTGTCTCTTGTTCCTCTCTCGGTGATCGTCTCCGTCACTCTGCTGCTGCCTGCACCTGTCTCTGTACCTGCACCTGTCTCTGTACCTGTACCTGTCTCTGTACCTGTACCTGTCTCTGTACCTGTACCTTTCTCTGTCCCTGTCTCTGTACCTGTACCTGTCTCTGTACCTGTACCTTTCTCTGTCCCTGTCTCTGTACCTGTACCTGTCTCTGTACCTGTACCTGTCTCTGTACCTGTACCTTTCTCTGTCCCTGTCTCTGTACGTGTCTCTGTACCTGTGCCTGTACCTGTCTCTGTACCTGTACCTGTCTCTGTACCTGTACCTGTGCCTGTGCCTGTACCTGTACCTGTGCCTGTGCCTGTACCTGTCTCTGTACCTGTACCTGTACCTGTGCCTGTGCCTGTCTCTGTACCTGTCTCTGTGTCTGTGTCTGTGCCTGTACCTGTACATGTACCTGTACCTGTCTCTGTACTTGTACCTATCTCTGTTCCTGTACCTGTACCTGTCTCTGTACCTGTACCTTTCTCTGTTCCTGTCTCTGTACCTGCACCTGTCTCTATCCCTGTCTCTGTACCTGTCTCTGTTCCTGTACCTCTACCTGTCTCTGTTCCTGTACCTCTACCTGGCTTTGTACCTGTACCTGTATGTGATGTTGTGGTGAGTCCACTTGTGTCCCAGCGGGTTGATAACGTAACGTCTGTCTCTTGTTCCTCTCTCGGTGATCGTCTCCGTCACTCTGCTGCTGCCGGACGTCTAAAAAAACACATCAACCAACCAACCAATCATTAAACTGATCCTGTATCACCTGCCACCTCAGGTTATTTCAACATTTCCACTAAAACTCAGAAGCAGAACTCGTTATCGTCAACACGAGCAGCGGTTAATTAATGAACTAGTTTTTCTTTTTCTAAGCACCTGGCTGCAGGTTTCTGTTCGTCTGTTGGGTCCTGTCACATTAAGAAATCCTCAGGAAGGTAGGACCTGGATTCAGACTTAGACCCGGACTGACATTAACAGGCAGCTGCAGGCTGACTTACAGACAGTCAAAGAAAACACAAGGTGAAGTCTGGACTAATCCCCATCCGGACTAAAGTAGACCAGAAAACTAACAGGTCTGTAAGGTACTGAAGACCTGATTGGTGGATGAAGAACAGGTGGACGATGCAGGTGAAAGGAAGGTGATAAGGTCATAGCTGGATGAGACATGTGGACTAGACCAGAACCAGCTGTGATGGTAAAGCTTGTGTGCCTGCTCTCACAGGTTTTAAGATCACCTGGGACCACGAACCAATCAGCTGCAGCTCCTCTGACTGAGAGAATCAGCACTTTGTACAGGAGACAGAAGAAGAACGGGAGCAAACACATGGAGGGTTTGTCCAGAGACGTGGCAGCGACTGATTCCACACAGATGTGAAACTCGTCTTCGGCTCGTTCGTCTGCTCTTCCTTTGTTCCCTCACCCCTCCCACACACATTTTTGTCGCCCACATGTGAACTGGACTCTGGACCTCCTCTGTTCCTGTTCCTGGTTCTGTTTCCTCTCAGTACTGATTCCACTTCAACTAAAACTTGCAGTAATTTATCACCATGGTAACAGTAAAGTACTGCAGTTTCATGTTTTTCACGTAAAAGTAATTATTGAGTATAAATGTAGTGCAAGTATACGATTTACCTCTGATTTATAGTACAAGTATTCAGATACCCAATGTAAGTGAAAGTAATACTAAGCTGAAAAGACTTAATTTCAAGTAAAAGTCCTGCATTTTAAATGTTTCTCAAATATCTATTAAGTATTAAAAGTAATGATTAAAGACAATTCTGTTAGTTCTGTATTCCTGCAGTAAACAGTACAGATTACTTTAATGTGTGAGAAGTAATCGATTACTTTACACTTGATAATTTTCTTGATTAATCAGCAGATTGTTTGCAGCCGTTATGGCGCTTAAACACATTACAAAAACTTTATTATTATATTTTTATTAAATAAATTATTATCAATGTTTTCATTTGTCACCAATCAGTGTGGAGTACTGCATTTTCCTCTGACATGTAGTGCAGTACTAGTACTAAATTTTCCTCTTATGTGTAGTGCAGTAGAAGTACTGCATTTTCCTTCTGATGTGCAGTGCAGTACAAGTACTGTTTAGTGCAGTAGTAGTACTACATTTTTCTCTGGTGTGTAGTGCAGTACATATACTGTTTAGTGCAGTATTAGTACTACATTTATCTCCGGTGTCTAGTGCAGTACAAGTACTGTTTAGTGCAGTATTAGTACTACATTTTTCTCCGGTGTGTAGTGCAGTACATATACTGTTTAGTGCAGTATTAGTACTACATTTTTCTCCGGTGTCTAGTGCAGTACAAGTACTGTTTAGTGCAGTACTTGTACTACATTTTTCTCCCGTGTCTAGTGCAGTACATATACTGTTTAGTGCAGTATTAGTACAACATTTTTCTCCGGTGTCTAGTGCAGTACATATACTGTTTAGTGCAGTATTAGTACTACATTTATCTCCGGTGTCTAGTGCAGTACAAGTACTGTTTAGTGCAGTATTAGTACTACATTTTTCTCCTGTGTCTAGTGCAGTACAAGTACAGTTTAGTGCAGTACTTGTACTACATTTATCTCCGGTGTCTAGTGCAGTACATATACCGTTTAGTGCAGTATTAGTACTACATTTATCTCCGGTGTCTAGTGCAGTACAAGTACTGTTTAGTGCAGTACTTGTAGTACATTTTTCTCCTGTGTCTAGTGCAGTACAAGTACAGTTTAGTGCAGTACTTGTACTACATTTATCTCCGGTGTCTAGTGCAGTACATATACCGTTTAGTGCAGTATTAGTACTACATTTATCTCCGGTGTCTAGTGCAGTACAAGTACTGTTTAGTGCAGTATTAGTACTACATTTTTCTCCGGTGTGTAGTGCAGTACAAGTACAGAAAGATAAAGTAACCTACGAGTAAGTAAAACAACCTCAAACTAAGTAGCTGATAATACTCTAAGTACTCAGAAGCTGAGTACTTGTACCGTGATGATCTTCAGGTCACTGACCTTCATCATCGTCATCATCACGAGCAGCAGCTGAAGCGGGTCCATGATGAGAACTGGACTCACAGACCCTGCACGGTCCCACACATGACCCGCCGGTCCTCAGACCGTCTCCACGCACAGAGCTTTCGTCAGAACCTTCTGGTCCAGAAGAACCGAGTCAGATACGCCTGAAACTCGCACCTCGTCTTCTCGTCTTGTCCCGGGCGACAAAAGGTCCGAACCAGAGAAGTCCCGTCAGTCTCTCCGCGTCCACCCGTTCCTCTGACCCTCTGCCTCTTGACCACATAACCCTTTGAGCTCAGAGTCCGGAGAGGTCGGTCCCAGGGACCCGGTTCGTCCCGTTCAGCTCTGGAACAAACTGAGGGAAGTTCCCAGACGGTGCGCTCGCTGCCGCGGAGGGGCTGGTCCGGAGGGGCGGGGTCAGGTGTGTGAGAGCGGAGTTTAACCGTTTGGCTGCCAAGTGACTCGTCCTCTTCATTCCCACGGTGGAGGAGCAGAACCCTCAGAGTCCAGGACTGCAGGTGGGGTCACCCCGACGTGTTTACCTAGCAGCAGCAATCCAGATGTGCAGAACATCTGTCCAAACAGCCACCGCTGCTGCAGACTCTGGACCATCAGGACAACCGACCTCAGAACCTCTGAAAACCTCCACAGGTTCTGTTCCCCATTAAGATCAGACCTGGTCAGCAGCCGAATACAATTGGACCTGATGATGGTGGTGACAACCAATGTGATCAGAACTAAGAGTTCTGTATCAGATGCACAGACCTGAGACCTGCAGTGAGGGACTAAACTCTACTGCAGGTCTCAGTTTTATTACTTCATAGCCTTAAAATTCAGTTTACTGATGAAGGTGGACCTGAAGTCCCCAATGAACCAGTTGATAAACATTATTGTGGTAAAACCGGACTCCCGTGGATCCTGTGATTGTCAGACCGAACATTTGAAGGTTTTAAATCCAGGAAAGAAAGGAACCCAGTCCACAGTACCAAAATGGTCTAGGAAAGACTGGGACCATGGGTTCTGGAGTCTCACTAATGTGTTGCTGGATCAGATTCTCCTGTGTCACACTTATTTGATTTGTCGGTCAGTCTCTGCATGTGTGACCTTTGACCTTTAGTCAGGACTAGTTCATGTAGTCTGTCCAAAACCAAACCAACCCAGGTCCACATGGACACTGAAACTACAGCAGCTACCTGCAGCTCAGCAGAGACCTGAACATGATGCAGTCAGACTGATGAAGACTTCAGCTTCAGATTCACATCCAGAACCAGGTCTGAGGGTTTCAGGACTTTAAATGTGTTCTTGGCAGCGATGAGCTTCATTGGAGACTCTGTGACCTTGATTTTGACCTGTAATAAGGTACTTTTTCACAGTGGCACTGGTACTGCGCCTACCCTGATTACAGTAGAACTGTGGTAAGCTTCTCTCTGGCAGGAACAGACATACCCCCCCCCCCCCCTAATACTGTTCCTTCCAGACTCAAGGCCCAGTCCAGCTCGGTCACCTTCACCCTGACAAACTGCTGCAGCAACACGCTGAATGTTAAACAGCTCATTAGAGTCAGTCTGCCACCGATCGATACAGCCACAGAAACCCGAGACCAGATCTTCTGAGACCAGAACAGAGCAGGATGTTGTTCCCAGCAGTTTATCACATCCTAACGTGCAGCAGAGCTCTGGATGAGACGCTGAGCTCATCAGAACAGTTTCTGTGACACAGCTCTTCACAGAAGACTTTGGGTCCACTTCTGGAAACTTTATTTTAGATGACATCACTTGCTGACAGGTAGCAGCTCGTCCTCTAAACCTGAGAGACCGGGTGAGAAGGTGAGAAGTGAGGGGGGACACCAAGAAGCCTAAAACTAGTCTGAAGAAGTTCAGAGCTTCAGCAGCTCAGACGAGAGAAACGGAGAACGTTGGCTGGTTTCTTATTTTGTCCAAAAAGCCAAGTGAACTCGAAAATAACTGGATGATGACAATTAAAAACTCACTTCAGTCTGTTCGAGCGGGACCTTTATTTTTAAATCTCAGCAGCAGTAGAACTCGGAGTAGAACTCAGTAGAACTCGGAGTAGAACTCAGTAGAACTTAGAGTAGAACTCAGTTGTTCTGTTCTCCAGTCTCTCATCTCTCCTTCTTGACCCAGAAACTGTCAGAAACTTACTTCAAGTGGCCATGGAGGAGTCTCCCAACACCCCCCCATGTTTCTGGTCTGGGCCCCGGGGCCCCCTGGCAACAGTCCAGTCAACACAGAGGCCAGACAACTGGAGTCCGGGTGACGTGTCACTCAGAGAGACGGAGTCCGACCCAGGACTGAAGAACGAGGATTTAATTACATCTCTGTCCATTCATCTGTCACACACACACACACAGAAACACAAATACACACAGAAATACACACAGAAATACACACAGAAATAAAGAAATACACACAGAAATACACACAGAAATACACACAGAAATACACACAGAAATACACACAGAAATACACAGGGAATACAGAAAAAAACACAGAAATACACACAGAAATACAGAAATACACACAGAAATACACAAAGAAATACACACAGAAATACACAGAAATACACACAGAAATACAGAAATAAACACAGAAATACACACAGAAATACACACAGAAACACAGAAATACACACAGAAATACACACAGAAATACAGAAATAAACACAGAAATACACACAGAAATACACACAGAAATACACACAGAAACACAGAAATACACACAGAAATACACACAGAAATACAGAAATACACACAGAAATACAGAAATAAACACAGAAATACACACAGAAACACAGAAATACACACAGAAACAGAAATACACACAGAAATACACAAAGAAATACACACAGAAATACAGAAATAAACACAGAAATACACACAGAAACACAGAAATACACACAGAAACAGAAATACACACAGAAATACACAAAGAAATACACACAGAAATACAGAAATAAACACAGAAATACACACAGAAATACAGAAATAAACACAGAAATACACACAGAAATACACACAGAAATACACACAGAAACACAGAAATACACACAGAAATACACACAGAAATACAGAAATACACACAGAAATACAGAAATAAACACAGAAACACAGAAATACACACAGAAACACAGAAATACACACAGAAACAGAAATACACACAGAAATACAGAAATATACACAGAAATACACACAGAAACAGAAATACACACAGAAACACAGAAATACACACAGAAACACAAATACACACAGAAATACACACAGAAACACAAAAATACACACAGAAACACAGAAATACACACAGAAATACACACAGAAACAGAAATACACACAGAAACACACACAGAAACACAAAAATACACACAGAAACACAGAAATACACACAGAAATACACACAGAAATACACACAGAAACACAGAAATACACACAGAAACACAGAAATACACACAGAAATACACACAGAAATACAGAAATACACACAGAAATACACACAGAAACATAGCAATACACACAGAAATACAGAAATACACACAGAAACACAGAAATACAAAAACACACACAGAAACACACACAGAAACACAGAAACACACACAGAAACACACTGAAATAAAATGGTCTTACGCCGCAGTATCTAAGTGAACTGCTAGTGTCTTATGATCCACCACGCCTACTTCGATCACAGGATGCTGGCTGCCTGTCAGTACCTCGTATCACAAAAACTACAGCTGGGGGCAGAGCCTTTTCTAACAAAGCCCCAAAGTTATGGAATAGCCTTCCAAATAGCGTTCGGGACTCAGACACAGTCTCAGTGTTTAAGTCTAGGCTGAAAACCTATTTATTTAGTCATTTAGCATTTTGTAAATAGATTTGGGAAGGACTCATGGACGTAGAGCATTATGGTGAACTGGTATGTTTAGATACTGTCTTCCCAACTCTCACTGATCACTCAGGTTTGTTGATGGTGAAGTGTTCGGTTGCTCTTCATCCCAGGGAGCCCTCATGTCTGTGTTTCCTTCTGAACCCACCCTTTTAGTTAGGCTGTCATAATTAGTCCTGCCGGAGTCCCTGCTGCACAATTCTAAATATACATTCACCTCAAACTTTATCCGACTGTGAATACAACTAACTGCAATCTCTCCTCTTCTCTCTCTCTCTTTCTCTACCTCTCTATTTCCCTCTTCCTGTCTCTCTGTCGCTACACGTCATTCCACCCTCTGCCCTCTGGACCTGTCTGACTCGTCCTGATGCCCAACTTCTGGCTGGAGATCTCGTCGCTCGGATCCACCGTCTGCTCTATGGGATGCGTTTGGAGACTGGATTGGTCACAAGCTACTATGATGTCGGTCTTGGCCTCGGCGGACGTCGGAAGCTGTTTCTTGGAGGTCTCGACTCAACGCTCAATAGTCCAGGAATGGAACAAGTCTGCCTGCAATAACTAACTGGACTCCACATTAACTTAAAGACATTAACTGTTATACTGGACTGCCTGCCAGAAACACAAATACACACAGAAATACACACAGAAACACAGAAATACACACAGAAACACACACAGAAACACAGAAATACACACAGAAACACAAATACACACGGAAACACAGAAATACACACAAACACAAATACACACTGAAATACACACAGAAACACAAATACACACAGAAATACACACAGTACACGGAAATACACACAGAAACACACACAGAAACACACACAGAAATACACAGAGAAACACAGAAATACACACAGAAATAGAAATACACACAGAAATACAGAAACACACACAGAAACACAAATACACACAGATATACAGAAACACAAATACACACGGAAACACAGAAATACACACAGAAACACAAATACACACAGAAATACACACAGAAATACACACAGAAACACAAATACACACAGAAATACACACAGTACACAGAAATACACACAGAAACACAGAAATACACACAGAAATACAGAAATATACAGAAACACACGCTCCTGAAGTCCATTAGCTTCCTGGTCCAAACACTGCTGAGCCCCTGATGATGGAGGAAGGTAAATGTCACTGTTCACTATTTTAGTGAAGACTCAGTCACGTTTTGTTGTTACGTGTTACAGACGTTATCATTGTTTCAGAACTACTGAGGCAAAATCATAAAACTCTGTCACTGTCCAGATCCTCATGTTTATATGAGATGTTTCTACCATCTACATGTGGCCACGACTTGAACCACTGACCATCTGGTTTATGAACTGCTGCTCTTTCAGAAGTCTGCTCAAGATCATTAGTTTCCACTGATTTCTGTAACTACGGCGCTGCACAGAACCGAGTGGATAGTCTGTCCTGCTTTTAGGTTTAGTCGGAGAAGAAGAACCAGTTTCTATGTGATCATCATTTATACCGATCAAAGACGGTTCACAGCTGTGTTTGTCACAAAACCAGCAGAGAACACGATGTTTGTGTTGGTTTCAGAGTAAAGTGCATCTGTTGGTATCGACTGTAAAACAAATAATGAGCGGATCAAACTGTCAAAACAAAGAGTCGACTCGCTGGTTTCAGATCAAACATTTATTCACCGTTTTACAGCAAAGGCAGAAGAAGGAAACCAGTTCCAGCCAGATGAAACCATCTGCTCGGACCACAGCCCAAGAGATGTGAAGAGGTCAGCAGACACAAACCTGCTCAGGTAACACACAACAATGATGATGTCATAGAGTGTTCGTCTCTTCCATCAGCCCAGGTGGCGGTATCAGCAGTGGGTCTCGTAGATGCCGCTCCGCCCAATGTAACAAACCCATTTGATGATATTGTGATCGCTGAAGTTCAGCTTCGGCTCAAACACCTTCAGATTGTGGACCTTCAGACCCGACGGAGCAAACAACACCTGGGGGGAGAAGGGGCGTTATTTAATCCAATCAGAATTTTTCTTTATTTAAATCATGTGGTCACTGAGTCACAGCAGGAAGGAAACTGATCGACAGGAAGTGATTACGGCTATTAGTGACCCGAGTGTTTAATGCAGTGACCCCACTGTTTACTACTAGTACAGTGACCCGAGTTTTTACTGCAACGACCCGAGTGTTTACTGCAGTGACCCCAGTGTTTACTGCCATTACAGTGACCCGAGTGTTTAATGCAGTGACCCGAGTGTTTAATGCAGTGACCCCAGTGTTTACTACTAGTACAGTGACCCGAGTTTTTACTGCAACGACCCGAGTGTTTACTGCAGTGACCCCAGTGTTTACTGCTATTACAGTGACCCCAGTGTTTAATGCAGTGACCCCAGTGTTTAATGCAGTGACCCCAGTGTTTACTGCTATTACAGTGACCCGAGTGTTTAATGCAGTGACCCCAGTGTTTAATGCAGTGACCTGAGTGTTTACTGCAGTTACGCGAGTGTTTACTGCTATTACAGTGACCCGAGTTTTTACTGCAACGACCCGAGTGTTTACTGCAGTGACCCTAGTGTTTACTGCTATTACAGTGACCCGAGTGTTTAATGCAGTGACCCCAGTGTTTAATGCAGTGACCCCAGTGTTTAATGCTATTACAGTGACCCGAGTTTTTACTGCAACGACCCGAGTGTTTACTGCAGTGACCCTAGTGTTTACTGCTGTTAAAGAGACCCAAGTTTTTACTGCAGTGACCCGAGTGTTTACTGCTATCACAGTGACCCGGGTTTTTACTGCAGTGACCCTAGTGTTTATTGCTATTATAGAGACCCAAGTTTTTACTGCAACGACCCGAGTGTTTACTGCTATCACAGTGACCCGGGTTTTTACTGCAGTGACCCTAGTGTTTATTGCTATTATAGAGACCCAAGTTTTTACTGCAACGACCCGAGTGTTTACTGCTATCACAATGACCCGAGTTTTTACTGCAGTGACCCAAGTGTTTACTGCTATTACAGTGACCTGAGTGTTTACTGCAGTGAACCGAGTGTTTAAACCTTAAACGTTAATGGGAGCTATGAATCATGGAAACATCCCATGTTGATGTGTAAAACTTATTCTGGATTTGCTGTCAGGTTTAAGGCAGACGGGGGTTTTGTGAACCCATGTGGTCCTACCTTGATCTTCTGAGCCAGCAGTGAGGACAGCAGAAGTTGGACTTGATGACTACCTTTTTGACCTCCAGTTTGGTCCGGCCGACCTCTCTGACCAGAGGGATGACTCTGAAGGGAAGGATGATGTCTTTGGTGGTTCAGTACCTGAGAACAGATACACTGAGTCAGATTTCGTTTTGTACCGTCTCTGATAAACGGTTGCTGCTGAGTGACCTCTAACCTAATGAGTTCATACTTTCCATCCAGATACTCTCCATTCTGACTGACAGCAACATCAGCAGTGTATAGTACAGGTGCAGTACTACAATACCAGTAGTACTGCAGTAGTACTGTCCGTTACCTTGTGGAGACATGAGCTGGGTGCGCTCTCCAGCACATCCAGAAACAGCTCATTTCTTTGGTATTTGATTCCTTGTCTTCTCCAGCCGATCTGACCTGTGACCTGGCTGGTGATCTGAGACTGCTCCTCTTTGCTCTGTGGTGGGCGGGTGGGGCAGCAGGGTGTCTGTCAGTTTTTCAGCTGTGAAAATCCCCACATACACATTTACAGTATCATGTTTTTACAACTCCAATACTACTGCTGGCCTCAAAAAGGTGGAAAGTAAGAAATTTACTAATGTATATTGTAAGTAATATAGATAAGTACAACTTTGAGGTTTTAAAACTAATTTCTTTGCTGTGTAGCTCCACCTATTATTTTTTTATTTCCACTAACTAAAGATTCAGTTTGTGACAGTAACGGTTCAGAAATCAGGTTGTTGAAGTTTTTCTCTCCTTGAATCTGTTCATGAATTAAACTGAACATGTTGGATTCTGCAGAATCAGATTTATGAGACACATGAGGAACAAACCTGGACCACACTCAAACATTCATGTTATTAACAGCATCAAGTTCAAGACTCTTTAAAGTACTAAAGTACAAAGGTAAATTTACACTATGAAAAGAAACAGCCTTTATTTGTCATTTGTCACCTTTACATGTTACAGATGAAATTTGTCCTCTGCATTTAACCCATCCCCCTGGGGGGAGCAGTGGGCAGCTACGTACAGCGCCCGGGGAGCTCTTAGAACTTTTAGAGAGTACTTTTGTAGACAGCAACTTGTACTTGAGTACTGAATTTGTGGACTCCTGACACCTCTCTCTGTGTGTGTGTGTGTGTGTTTATTTTTACTTTATCATCTGCAAACACTGTTAATATGTTTCCTACCTCACCTTTTTTTAAATATCACATTGTATGATTAACACACCTGTATCTGTCACTGAAGGGAGAGGCCTACCTGGTTCTTAATGCCTTGCTGAGTGATGAAGGTTTTCAGAGCTCCAGTTTCTGAGTTCTGAGGATAACCAAAGTCCAGAATCTCTGCAGGACACAAACACTGTCAGCAAACAACCACCACCACCATAATCATCATCATCTTTGTCGTCGTCACAGTGGTACAGATGGGCAGCTCAGTGCTTCGACCTCCAGCACAGACGTTTCCTGTCTGCGCTGTATTTTCTTTAGGTTTTGATTTTCTCACTGAACGTTTACAAAAATCAAAACCTAAAAAAACCACAGAGCAGCAGCGATGGTGACGAAGGAAACACAGAAACCAGACTGAAGCCTTCAAATATGCATAAAATATACCTCAGGTACCGTCCAGCGTAGATCAGGACTAAGTTGTTCTTGACGTTGTCCTTGCAGGTTTCTTGCCAAAGTACGCCACCATCACGTCACACATCTTGTAGAGAAACTCGAACACCATGGCAGCGTTGACGTTCTGCTTGGTGACAGCTGCCAGCCAGATGTTGGAGCATTTGACATGGAAGTAGGTGGCGTCCAAGCGATGTTGGTGACCGGGGAGCAGACCTGCTGCCGGGAGTGGATGACATTAACCCGAAAAGCATCCACTGCATTTCTCCTGGAGAAAAAGACGAGACAACGAACCTGGTCTTTATCGGGCTGGTCTGGTAGTTTAGGGTTCGGGTCCTGGATTGCATGTTCTAGGAAAAGTTGTGTAGGAAACTGATCCTGTTCAAACAGATTAAAAACAAAAAAAAAGAGCTGGTTCCAGGTTTAACCAGTTCTTAAATCTAAGCGTTCACTTACTATTTCCATCAGCACAGTAAACCTTTCCTGTCTGTTTTCACTTTCAAGACATGAGACAGTAAAGGTCTTTGTGTTTCTGTAGTTGTGATATTAACATGTGTCAACGTTTCTGTTGCTAATGTGTGCACTCAATAATGCTGATGACAATAATAATAAAAATAACAGCAGCATTAAAACATGTTTATCTCTGAGACAGAAGACAGATTTCTCCCTCTGTCGTATATATCTCCATGTTGTCCGCTCAGACTGTGGTGACATCGCTGCTGCTGCAGGGCTTCTTGCTATGCTGCCGTTGCCTGGCAACAGACTCCCTGCATCACAGCGACATGGAGACTGCAGCGTCATACTAAGAATCTCTGCAGAGAGAAACTGATTGAGAAACTGAAGTGTCACTGACAGAAAGAGGTTCACCTGAGTCAGAGGTTGTGTCTCTTCCTGTTGGAGTACAGTTACTCTGAATCGGGACAGAGGTGTACACCTAACTGACATACCTGAGTGATCAGCTGCACACCTGGTCATTACTGCCCACATGTCGCTGTACTTCTGTCACCAGCCGTGTTTTCCCTGCTCATTCAACACAGGGTTACTGCAGCAATCTGCCACCACACCACCCTGACCCCATCCTGAGTCTCCCTGATTCATACAGTTTTCCACTGTGTTAATTAGATCATGTCTCTGAGACCAAAATACTGGCTTCTTTGTAAAAAGAAGCTGATGCAGCCTTTTGTCATCTTTCACAGTTTATTAGAAAAGATGTTGAAAGAAAAGTCAACTGGTGACATTGACAAGGATTCATTATTTATAAGAAATTGTAAGATCTGGCTAAGGTTTATTTAATAAAATGTAATATTCAGTCTTTTCTCATGTCCTGAATCTGGTTTGAGGGGAATCTAAGTAGAGATGTGATGAATTGATGACTGATGATGACTCTAAATCCATCATCATCATCATCCATAATGTAGAAACCAGCAGGTCTGACGTCTCTGTGGTTTCAGCTGCAGCACCAGTTACCAGTTTAAGTTCCCAGCTCTGACTCTCGCTGCAGGAGATATTAGTAAAAATATAGAATTCTGCTGATCACACAAGGTTTCTGTTCAGTCTGCATCCAAACAAGCCTCCACCTGTCTTCTGACCCACAGGCAGCTGATGATCGCTCATGAGCTGTCGGACTCACCCAATTTTATCACAGGACACCCTGGAGATCAACACCTCCCCCTTGTGATTGTAAATGAAGAGTCCACCCATCATGGTCGATGGTGTCAGTCAGAGCTAATCATAGCGAAGAGTCGCTGCAACAAAGACAAAAACAAAGTCATTATTATTTTTAAACTACTCTGAATGTTTAAAAGACGTTAATTACACACAGTAACAAAATCGGGTGTGTTTCCTGATCTACGATGTATTATAAATACAGTTTAACAGGTCCTAAAAACAACAACAGAGCAGAATGTAGATGGAACATTTGCCTGTGTTTCTGTACACAGCTGCAGACAGAACAGTCTAGTAATGAATAATGGAAACAGTGGGATCTTAGGTTGGAATTATGACTTGGATTACAACATGAAATTATTTCCAAGTGAGAAACTGGTCATCGTCTGATATGACACAAAGGCAGCATTATCAAGTTACTGATACACTCTCATCAGAGGACAATAATTTTAAACCAAAAAATAAAATGTATATACCAGGCGCTATTCTAAATAAAAAACACAAAAAACACAAAAACAGAAAATGATAAAAGAATGGAACATTTAGGACAATGACGACTTCGTATATATGGATAAAAACCTTTTTTCACTTTCTGAGGTTGGGCTTTTCTTTTTTAACCTGGCGCAGTTGAGCCTCCATAGAATGTGTCGCGTTAAAATCAGCATGTTAGCTTAGCGGTGCTATCCTTCTTATATATTATACTATTCAAAGATACAAATATGAAGGAAGTTCCCACCAAAGTCAACATGTATCAAAAATAGATTAGAATTGAAAAAACGCCGTTCGTCTTCAATTATGGTAACGTATTTCTCTGGTGTCGCTAAAAACGCTGCTGCTTAACAGAACTCCATTTGAAAAGATGTCATTTAAAGCTGGCTCCATCTCACTTCACTCAGACACAGAAGAGGCCAACGGGGCCTTTTCAGTCGGTACCGACCGGTTCCTCTGGTACTGTCGGGTACAGAAAAGGAGATCTGGACATATTTCAGCTGTTACTGAGAATCCCAGTCACCCGCTGGCTGAAGGTAACTTAGTGTTAGCGCAGACTACAGGCTGAGGTCTTACCGATCTTACCATTCACACAAAAACCTAATCCTGGTTTTTCTATGCGCCGAACTGAAGGGCGGTTCCTACGGACTCATGAAATATTTTAAATCACCGTTTCCACTGGATGCTTCGGTAATGATTTCCAATAATTCCCTAAAATCGTAGAGTTCTGATAGCTATTCGGATAAGATGATTAGCTATTAGCAGCTGCTGCTAACGAACCGCAGCAGTCAGACGGTGACGCCGCTGCTGCAGTGCAGACAGACGGACAGACAGACGGAGACACACGGCTGTGTTCCCGGTCCACCGCGTCCTTACCCGTTCCCCGGAAGGCCGTTGTGTCTTTGGGAAGCCGCACATACAGCCACACGGGCCCGGCCGTCGCTCCATCAGGATGTCAGACCGTGAAAACCGGACTCTCTCGTTTCCTCTAGTCGGAGGCAAGATGTCGGAGGCTGGAGGAGCCCGTCAGCTGACCGAGCCCGGTCTGGCCGCGTCCCGTACCCGAACCATCTGCCTCCTCTACCACCGCTTCTGCAGGAACGGGGATCAGTAAAAAAGCTTCTCAAGGACATTTAGTTCGTTCACTTTCAAACTGACGCGTCGGTGTGAGTCAAGCACTGACGGGACTCAGATGGTGGTCTCCGGTTGACAACTACATCAGATGCCGAGGCGGCAGAGTTTTGGATTGGAACGCGTCCCTCCCTCCTCTGCAGACCGGCCTCAAGGGAAGAGAACAGATGTAGTCCAAGTGTCCTGCAGCCCAGGTCTGAGATCTGGGCTGGGGTTACTGGAGATGTGCAGCACTAAAGCTGGACTCCTGTTCAGGTCCCTGAAGGGTTTCTGTCATTCACAAATCCGACATTTATTCACAATAAGATTTGAAATATGGACCTGGTTTCGCCCCAGAATCCCCCAGTCTGTCTCTGATACCCTCTATCTGCTGGCGGTTCTGACCATGTTCAGGTGCAGCTCTTAACTTAAATAAATAACTTTGAATGTGTTGGAAAGTGAAACGCAGCGAAACAAAGAAACAGAAAATCAGAATAGAAACAAACTCAGAGCCGCAGCCAACAAACCAGCAAACACGAGGATGTGAAACGGGTCAAGAAAAACTTGGTGGATAAAAACAGAGACACAGCCACGGTGAACGCATCAGAAACAGTCCATTTCACTTACTTCAGTCTTCATGTGTCCACATTTATCTTGGAAATCAGGCAGGAAAACTGGGGGCTGGGATAGAGGAAGATGGAAACTCTGCAGAACCAAAACGGAACAGTTTATGTTGTTTTCCTTTGAAACAAACACACTTTTATTTATTGATTTAATGTTTTATTCATTTAACGAGCAGCAAAAGTATTTTTCATGGATCAAGAAAAAGATTAATGAACATCGATATTTGCTGCTACATCAAATCAGTTACCTGAAGAAAAAGCAATGGAGGGAATTAGAAACACAAGTTTGACCTAATGACCTGAGACCTGGGTCCAAACTGGTCCTGTTAGAACCATAATCTCTCATGGGTCTACTGACTGTGGGATTTCCCAGCAGCTGGACAATTTCTGGAAAACTCTCTGAAGGGAGCTTTGGAGGAGGATCCTGATCAGCGATCTGGACGTGCTGATTCTCACTCATTCTCAATCCAGCAGCAGTCCTTGCTTCCATATTTCCAAAACACCAAGTCCTCAAGTTTTCCAAGTTCACACAACTCTGGCAGACTCATCCAGGATAAAGCTACTGATCCAGGGAACCCTGCACTGGTCCTCCTGAATGTGAGCTTCAGTCTCCAGCACCATGACACAGTCTTTCCTATGGATGTGGTTAATTAGCACCACCTGCCAGCCCACAGGTACCATCTCCAACCTTCAGCTGACACTGACCAACAGCTGTGGAGGGTTTTAACTCCTCAGTGACCTTCAAAATCCTGTTCCCCGATTTCCTGAACCAAACTTCACTGAAGCAAATACAGTGAACAGGTAAATCCTGTCAGCTGTTCTCAGCTGTCATCCCTCCAGGAGCAAACTGCACCTGCTGGTCGACCAGAACATGAATATCGTCGATGGTGTTCGTCTATAATCGATATTCAGATCCCTCGAGTGCTTATAGTTAATAAAACAACGCAGAAGTTACACACTATTGAGGCAGGAAGTTCAAATATTCTCTTTGTTCACCTGGTTCCTGTGCACTGCGCTCTACCAGTGAACGACATCTTGTGGTCCCCTCACGTCAAAAGATCCCAGACTAAACTTTTCAGCTCTGTGGTTCCACGATGGTGGAACGATCCACCCACCTCTACAAACACAGTTTTTTTAAAACTGAACTCTTCCTAATCTTTCTCTGCACTTCTAAAAAAAACCCCAAAAAACTTGCACTTACACCCCAAAACAAACAGTTCTTCCAGGAGCACTTTACTTTATAGTTCTTCTCCTTGACTTGGATATTTTGCCTTGTTCCTCACTTGTAAGTGACTTTGGATAAAAGCGTCTGATAAATGTAAATGTCTAAAATGGAGCATGTGTCTGTTGCGTGTTGTGTTACGTGTTTGTAAGAAACATGTTTTTGGTCTAAAGGGAAAAAGCCGTTAAAATCAAACTTACAAACTCACACAGGAGGAGATAAAGACCAGACTACATTTAGTTTTTGGTGCTAGCTGCTCCAACCCGCATTCCAATGTTCATCGACCCAATATATACTCAACACAAACGTCCAGGTGCAGGTGTTTCACCTGTTGTGACATCACATGACATCCACAAAGAAGTCACCAGGGTTTCCCATGGCCAGGCGGAAGGACCTTCTGGAGGTGGAGAGTTCAGGTGGGACAGACGAAGGAGCTGAAGACGGGACTCGTCGAGGGTCCTCGGACTCTGTGTTACCAGGGAGGCCAGAGAGGGTAGGAGGCTCCGTCATCAGCTGCTTGATTGATTCTCTGGCTGCTCCTCCTCGTTTCTCCTTCTGACCATCACTACAGTCGGATCCACTGCTGCAAGTCCCTATAAAAATCACAGTAAAAGTACCTGATTACAGTACTACAGTATCCTCAATATACTACTACAATATCTGATTACAGTACTACAGTATCTGATTACAGTACTACAGTATGTGATTACACATATCTCTCCTGTCATCTTTCTGTCTATTTAAGGCAAAAATGTATTATTTACTACAGTATCGTCATTATAGTACTACAGTATCTGATTACAGTACTACAGTATCATCATTATAGTACTACAGTATCTGATTACAGTACCACAGTATCGGATTATAGTACTACAGTATCTGATTACAGTACTACAGTATCCTCAATATAGTACTACAGTATCAGATTACAGTACTACAGTATCCTCAATATACTACTACAATATCGGATTACAGTACTACAGTATCCTCAATATACTACTACAATATCTGATTACAGTACTACAGTATCGGATTACAGTACTACAGTATCGTCATTACAGTACTACAGTATCGTCATTACAGTACTACAGTATCGTCATTACAGTACTACAGTATCGGATTACAGTACTACAGTAATCCAGGTAACATCTTATTCTCTCACCTTCACTGTGCTGACTCCCTCCTCCTCCTCCTCCTCCTCCTCCTCCCCAGGCTGGCAGTTCATGTAGTGGGTGAGGCGAGCTGTAGGGGTGAGGGATGGGGTACTGGTAGGGGAAAGCTGGGGGCCACCGCAGACCTGAATCCAGAGCCAAAGTGTCACCATCTGATCCTGGTCCTCGACTGGCCCCTTCATGATCCAGCAGAGACATCAGACCCAGATCTGACAGTCGGAGAAACCACAACAGGGTTAGGGGCTGAGATCCTGGAATATACTGGGTCAGTTCTGAGACAAAGGTTTGTGAAGGTTCTGTGGAGCCGATCAGCACCGACTCACCTCCACACAGGTCTCCGAACACGTAGTAGCACTGCTCAGAGAAGGTGACTTTGTTGACGGTGTGTCGGATGAATCCAGCCTTCAGCAGGTTTCCTGCATACTTCCGAGCTTCACGTCGGTCGTTGAAACCTTCCACGTTACGGTGGAGCCAGTCCACCACATCTGAACCTGTTCAGATGGACACACAGAGGACGAGCTTTGTAGAACAGTGTTTACCTGATGGTTCTTACCCATCAGCTCGCAGACAGCTAACGGCACCTGACAGTGATGCATGAAGAACCTAGACTGCAGTTCCCTCTACAGGACAGAGATCAGAACTACTCACACGTCATTTTTCAACGAAACCAGGAGGTTCTGACTGAACCTGAAGACCTCGTTCAGTCCACTCTGGGTGTTACAGAGTGATGCCTCCTTCCTCGTAAACAGTCTTTGGTTTCTGCTGGTTCTGCTTTGTTTCCTCACTGACTCACACTGACACATTCATTTGTCCTTTAAGTCATTGACCCATCATTAATCACGGTTTACGTGGTCCACCTACAAAAAACGGTTTTCACCAACAGTCAACAGCTACGCCTGCCTCCGCCCTGTGCTTCACGTCGTACCACTGTCCCTGTGTTTACAACCTCGGTTTAGTTCTGCTGAACATGGCAGCTTCTCACCGATGAAGGCATTGGGGATAGTGATCTTCAGCCACATCCGGTCCCGAACTTCCAGACCGGACTCAGGATTGGCCATCACCTTGACCACAGCCGTCATGTCGCTGTGGATGGTCAGGTGGTCTTCCTCGTGGACACCTGAGAAGCAGCAGAGCAGAGCTGGTTTACAGGTGGAGCAGATGATGGATTGGGGGGGGGGGGGGGGGGTTAGGGTTAGGGTTAGGGGGGGAGAAACTGCAGTGGCTGATGGGAAGCTGTACCATAGTGTGGGAGGAGTCTCCCTGTCATGGCGGCGGTGTGAGACACCCAGGCAGCGGGATCAATGGGACGGACCGGCTCACCTTCAGAAGTGGAGGGAAAAAAGGAAGGACGACGATAAAATCACATCGCGCGTGTGTGTGTGTGTGTGTGTGTGTGTGTGTGTGTGTGTGTGTGTGTGTGTGTTTGTGTGTGTGTGTGTGTGTGTGTGTGTGTGTGTGTGTGTGTGTGTGTGTGTGTGTGTGTGTGTGTGTGTGTGTGTGGCTATCATTGTGAGGACCAGCATCAATATGGGTTTAAAGAGCAAAGTTTAAAGGTTAGGGTGAGTAGATTAGCATCATCTATGAAAGAGCAGGGAATTAATTAGTGACTCACTCCTTGGCAGCGTGAAGCAGCCTCGAGGGTTTGGATCCCAACACTTTGCCACTGTTAATGTCACGGGACTGCAGACAGACAGACAGACAGACAGACAGACAGACAGACAGGTTATTATTATGTGAACAGAACCTGTTCTGTGTCTCAGCCCCTCCCCTGTTCCTTGTTGTCTCATCAGTATTTAGACTAATTCGCTCCGTTTCACCTCGACCCTCCCTGTCCCGGTTCTCAGCAACCCCACAGCCTGTTTCCTGTCTGTTTGGATCTTCAGCTGGTGTTTTCCAGCCTGTACATGTTGGACCACAGTGTGTTTCCAGTCTTGATCGTCGTGATCATTAAACCTCACAGTTTGGTGTCTGTGTTTCTAACCTGTGTTTGTTGGTGATGATGTCAGATCAGACTCTCCTGTCATCTTTCTGTCTATTTAAGGCAAAAATGTATTATTTCTACAGAGCTGTTACTGTGTTCCTGTGTTCTCCTCATACCGCGTGAAACCCAAACTCTGCTGGTTCACAGAATGAATGTAATCAAAGTACTTTCACAGTAGCAGCAGTACCACTTCTACTGCTAGCTGTAAAACATGTCTAACCCTGGTTTGTGGACGATCTCTCTGAGAACTCGAACGGCGTCGTCATTACTCATGTTCTCAAAGTTGATGTCGTTCACCTGAAGTACACAACAAGATACTGCAGTTAGTGTAAGTACAACCAGTGTTCCAGTACTAGTATTATCAGTAGTGGTAGTGACATTAGTAGTAGCAGTATTAGCAAAGATGGTAGAACATGTTTTTTTGTAGTTGTGTAGTATTGTAGTAGTAGTAGTACCTGCAGTAACATGTCTCCAGGCTCGATGCGTCCGTCTGCTGCCACCGCTCCTCCCTTCATGATGGAGCCGATATAAATGCCTCCATCTCCTCTGTCACTGCTCTGACCAACAATACTGATGCCGAGGAAGTTGTACCTCTCTGAAACAGAAACGGAGCGTTCGTGTGAGCTGCGCAGGTCGACTCTGGTGTTGTGAGACGTCACAGGTAAAGCTTCCTGCAGGTAAATCACTGAAAGAAGACTTCACACGTTGTCTAATATCCAAGTTTGACACTTTCACTGTCTGCAGGTGTCTCTGTGTTGCTGCAGTAAGAATGTCCTCCTGTGTTTCCAGTAGAAGAGTAAAGACAGCGAAGACGGGCTTAACGGAGATGGAGACAGTGTTCAGTGTGAGTGTGTCGGCTCGGTACTCACCCATGTTGAGAGTTACAGTGATGATGTTGAGCGACATGGTGGAGTCAGTGACGCTGCTGAAAGACGCAGACTGACACGTGGACAGATAAAAGAGACGACAGTGGCGGACACGTCAGAGACAGAAGAACACAGAAGCTGTTTCACTTTTCATTAAGGCACCCAGAAGCCGCCTGGTTCTGTATGAGCCAGACTGAACCACATTCAGGAAAATAAGCTGATTATTATTTAGGAAAACTGGGGGCCTTTTATCAACCGTCTGTCCTCAGACCAACGTGTGTGTGTGCGTGTTTACCCGCTCCATCCGCAGTGTTTTCGGTTTTCGGTGACGGCGGCGTTGACGCCTGACGAGTCGCGGCGAGGAGCTGCTCTGCTCTGTTGATTGGCTGAACCTAGTGTGACATCACAGAGGGAAACGTGTTCAGGTTACATCACGTCACAGCTGACTGATGGCTAAATAAATAAAAAACAAGAATTTGAATGAAAAAACTAAACAAAAAGGAATAAATTAATACAATTAGAGCCTAAACATTTTTAGAAATACCAAGAAGCACTAACTGAAAATAATTAGTGCTTCTTGTAATATATATATATATATATATATATACATATATTACATTTTTTAATGAAAATAAAAATATATAGCATACTATATATACTGACCTGTGGAAATATCAAAATAAATATCAAAATAAATATGACAAATACTAAGTAGATCAGAAATTTAAAAATTACATTAGAAAAAAAATTGATAAAAAATAATCCCAAAACATTTTATAAAAACCTATAAAACCATATATGAACTAGCAAGAAAATCCTGAGACTGTAAAAGTGATTATAAAAATCTGACTGTTGAAAAAACATGTAAAAATAAAAAGAGCTGGATGGGTCGAGGTTGTGCAGCAGCTGAACACATTATTTCTGCTCTCAGATCAGCGGGGACGCTTTTATCTGCAGCACAATACAAACTGTGCTGCCAGTCACATGACCAACAACAGCCAACCAGAGCACGCGAGTGTGAACAGGTTTACTGGAGCAGAAGAAGAAATTGACTCGAGGGCTGGTGAGTGTGTTACAACGAACTGACCAATCACATTGAGAGATGCTGCTGATCTAGAAGTCACATGACAGAGATGTTTAAAGTAGCAAATTAGCTTAGCATAAAGACTGGAAGTAGGCGGTAACTGTTAGCCTAGCTTAGCATAGAAGCAGAGGGAACCTTTGATTGATCAAACACTGAAATCTACATTTTTGTCCACATTTGGAAGTGCCCTTAGCCAAAACACCAAAACCACAAAGTAGCTGGTCAACAACAGGTTCCTCAGGGGGATCATTAAAGTGTGTCATTATCATTTTTTTACTGACATAAATCTTTCGTTAAAAATGATTGGTTGATACATCAAGTGCCAAATTTACAGCAGCATGAAAATGGAAATTATTAATTTCTGTAGTTTGTTGTCAAAACACAAGAAACAAACTAAATTTCCAGATCTGCAAATGGATCGATTTAGATTTTAAACCAGAAATCGAAGCGAGACAAGCCACAAGTTGTATGTGTGTTCAGCCAAGCACAGGTTTACGTTAAGGTTCAGGTTCAGCATCAGGATCAGAATTAGGTTTAGATTTTGGTATAGATTCAGTGTCAGAATCAGGCTCAGGATTCGGAAGAAGGTTTATTATCTAGATCAGGATCAAGATAAGTATACAGCAATGGGTAGGAGTCTGACCTTCCTCCAGAGTCTTCAGATGAGCAGAAACTAGTTGTCTCCAGCTCGCTGCTGTGTCGGGCAGATGAGCTGTCGCCTCCACCTGTTGGCCCCTCCCCATTCTGAATAGCAGGACTGTGAGTGTGACCATTGCTATCACCTGGAGAGATGGCAGCCAATTAGAAGACAGTTGGGCTAAGTAATTGTTATTTTTCTGACTTGTTGATGTCGCAATGCCAGAAATCTGGAAGAAATCTGTTGTTCCAGTATTGGGCAAAAATTCTACGATTGTTGATCCAAAGTCGGGCACGATTTCGAAAGACGAAACAAAACAAACTAATGACATGAAGGTTTTTCAACATAGATTCTTAAAATAACCAAGAGAATCTCTGACACTTAAATCTGGACGTCTTTATCTAAGATACTAAGTCTGAAATGTTTCCTCTTTTTGTACCATCAGACACAGTGTGTAGATGACTTTTATTAGTCCAAAACTAGTCTCTGGTCTGTGGACTTAAAGGCAAAATACACTGCCTATACAAAAAAAAGCCACACACACTACTATTCCGTTGGACCACCTTTAGCTTTGATTACAGCACATTCACTGTGGCATCGTTTCAATCAGCTTCTTAAATGTCTCAACATTAATTGTTCTCCAAGATCTTGTTTTGATGATGGAGAGTCTGATGCTGCACAAAGTCTTCTCCATCACATCCCAAAGACTCTCAGTGGGGTTAAGGTCTGGACTCTGTGGTGACCAATCCATGTGTGACAATGATGTGTCCTGTTCCCTGAACCACTCTTTTACAGTTTGAACCTGATGAATCCTGACACTGTCGTCTTGGAATATGTTCGAGACGTCAGGGAAGAAAAACCCATTGATTAATAACCTGGTCATTCAGTATATTCAGGTAGTCAGCTGACCTCATTCTTTGGACTCATAACGTTGCTGAACCTGGACCAGACCAGCTGCAGCAGCCCCAGATCATAGCACTGCCCCCACAGGCTTGTACAGTAGGCACTAGACATGATGGGTGCATCACTTCACCTCCTCTCTTCTTACCCTGATGCTCCCATCGCTCTGGAACAGGGTAAATCAGGACTCATCAGACCACATGACCTTCATCCATTGGACAGTTCTTAACCCAGTTTTAGTAGTTTCATCTCTTCAGATGTTTTCTTTGATTCATTCAATAATTGGACTCTTCTGAAACAGATTAACATCTTTTCCACGACCACAGGATGTATCAGACATGGTTGTTTAAGAAATGAGAAGCTGCTCACTGCATCAGTTAGAGTTCAATAATATGTTACCAGCTAAAACATGATCATCCATGCAGTAATTATACAATAAGAGGCTCTTACCTATTTGCTTGAATCCAGGTGGGGACTTTTTTTGAGGTGAGCAGTGCATCTCCATAGACGACTTTAGGAGTGCTTCTACTACAAGTCATGGCAGTTCGGCCAGGTTTGTTGTTAGCATTTTCGTTAGCGCTACCTTCTTGTCTTTAAGTTTAAAGTCGGATAATTCTTCTGATCTTGTTGGTGCCAAATTAATCCCACTGTCCAGTTATATGGCAGCTACTGACGTGTTTTCAGTACCACAGAAAACAAGCACTGTAACATTTTTCAGAATTTGGATATCAGTTCTGATGACATGAATTCTGCTTACCTTGCTCTCTCCCATCTCTCTCTCTCCTGTCTGATGGTGAAGCAGCAGGTTTGACTTCCAACCCCTGCAGTTCATGGCTGCAGAAGGCTGCAGCACTGACACATAGATAGATGGATACTTTATTAATCCCAAAAGTAATTCAATGAAGACAAAGACTCTAAAACTAGACTAGACTCTCTTGTTTTTCTCTAGTTGTGGTTGTCTTTTGCCACTTGGTCGGTTTAGGGTTAGGGTTAGGGTTAGGCAGAGCCTTTAGCTATCAAGCCCCTCTCCTGTGGAACCAGCTCCCAGTTCAGGTTCTGGAGGCAGACACCCTCTCTACATTTAAGACTAGACTTCAAACTTTCCTTTTTTATAAAGCTTATATCAGGTGACTCGGAACCATCTCTTAGTTCTGCTGCTATAGGTTAGTCTGCTGGGGGACCTCTACTGATACACTGAGCTCCTCTCCTCTCTCCTCTCTCCTCTATCCATTCAAATTCTACCATTTCATGTCATTAACTTTGTGTCTTCTCTCTCCTGTAGTTGTTTCCTCCTCTCTGTCTCCCTCTCTCTGTTCTCCTCTGCAGGTATCCTCCTCCTTGGCACTCAGAGTCCAGTTACTGGTCCTACCAACCTGCCCAATGTTCTTGCTCCTTGTTTTTTGTTGCCTGCTGTTCTTTTCTCTCTCCTCTTTCCAATCACCCCAACTGGTCGAGGCAGATGGCCGCCCACCCTGAGCCTGGTTCTGCTGGAGGTTTCTTCCTCTAAAGGGAGTTTTTCCTCTCCACTGTCTCCTGGTTCTGCTCAGTGGGGTTGTTGGGTTTTCTATATAACTCTGTATACAGTTTTATTTGTAAGTTCTTAAACCTTAAACACTGTAAAGTGTCTTGAGACGACTTCTGTTGTGATTTTGTGCTTTACAAATAAAATTGAACTGAATTGAATTGTACTCAGTTGTACTGTAGTACTCAGTCAGTGTATGTTGTTTTATTAAGGATTTAGAGGAACTAAAGTGAACTCACTGAAAGGATGGGGGTCTGGAGTCTCCGATTCCACCTGTCCTTTCTGTGGGGGGAGGGGCCATGTTAGTGGGGGGCATCACTGATTGGACATCTGACTGACAAGTGTCTGAGGGCACCACCTTGACAGATACAAAAGACAAGAAACACATCTGCTGTGAGGACATTTCTATCTTTGTGAGGACATTTCTATCTCTGTAAGACGTGTGTGTTTCTGACCCAGCAGACGACTCGCCCATTCACACATGGCAGTCTGGCACCATCATCACTGATCTCCTCTTTCACGACCCTGTAAACACATCAAAATCATCATGAGTTGACATTAATTTCCCGTCTATATATATGATCAACATGTAATTATTAACATGAATTATTAACATGTAATTATTAAAATGTAATTATTAACATGAATTATTAACATGAATTATTAACATGTAATATTACCATGTAATTATTAACATGAATTATTTACTTTATGTCTGTGTCAGGTCCCCAGGTTGTGAGGGAAACAGGAAACTGAGTCTGTGCAGGTTTTCATGTTTTACATGTGTAATATAAATCCACTGTTATATAAAATTATTCAGCAGCGTTGGACGCATGTAAAAATATGCTGAAGGTTTTATTAATAATTTAAACAGGACAAAAACAATCTCAGGTCTTCTGATATTTTTACTGAACTCCAGCACTGACAATCTTCAGATTCCCGACTGTGTATGAGGAAATGTGATATTGATCCGATTGTTCATCCTGAGTCATCGACGCTTTTACTGATGGAGCTGCTTTAATCCTTACTGACAGAAAGACTTCAGTGTGAGACACGCAGCAGGGATCTAAGATCTTCACTCCTCTGTCTCCAAAATTAATATTGTTAAAGTAGAAAACTGCAGTTGGAGCACATTTTACATTTGACTACATCTTCACCATCATAGTGGCACATGAATATTTTGATAGTTGTAATACTGAGGTGATAAGATCAAATGAATCTGTGCAATAGGTGTTAAATAAATAAAGTAACATTTTGACCTGGTTCCAGATGAGTTGTATTAATGTCTGTATATTAAATAGAATATGTATTATTGTACATTAACGTTCTGAAGTCTGATCATTTCCACTTAGTAGAAGTTAAGAATTCAACTGAAACATTCTTAGAATAAAGTGATTCAGAAGCTTCATGTTGAACTTTAAGTTCATCTCATTGATTATTAATAATTCATAATAATGTCTGATGCTGATCACGTGACTCACCCGAAGTCTGCGTCCTCAGACTTGAAGAAGAATTTCAGGTTCGGTTTGTTCAGGACCTGTTTGAAGTCCGCTAGGGTGACGCTCTGTGGGGGCACGTTGATCCGGATCAGGTAGGGGGTGTCCTGGTCCTCCAGGTGGTAGATGACCCGGGTCCCCTCCGTCGTGCTGTCCCCCATGGCTCCGGAACGACCACAAGCCCGACGCGGCCCGGACCTGGCCGGCTGAAGGAGAGACGGACGGAGCTGGAGGAGGATGCTGCGGGTCCACCTGCCGGACCACGAGTCGCTCCACAGATCGGCCCTGAGGTCGGTCCTCGGTTCGGTTCACGGGTCTCGCGTGTCGGCTTCGCCTCCTGCGGGTCTGCGGACGGATCCCGCTCTAGTCCGGTCCAGATGTGTCCATCCAGCTGCTGCAGGTTTCTAGTGATGCTCAGTCTTCACCGGACGTAATCAAGACTACCACAATAATATACACAATTTCCGGTGTAGCCCTTAGAAACAAGAGCTGACCTATAACCGCGCATGTGCAGAGAAACACATCCAGGTGCAGATCGGGTTCATGAGCAGAAAATATTCCTTAAAGAGGCCGATAGCTCAACAAGAATGAATTTAAATTACAGCTTTCCTAGTGTGTCTAATGTTTCTATTTTGACTGGAATTCTATCATCACACAGACCTTAACCTGACTCTAAAAACTAACCTGTCAATGCGTCAAGGGTGGTGATCAATTTATTGTTTCCACCTTCAGTCAGCTGACAACGGCTAGGTTCGTGTTACTTCTGTCTCTTCATCGGCAAATGATCTTATTCCATTTTAAAATCTTCCTTCATATTTACAGAGCTGCAGTTTGCACTTTTATTTTGGAGCAGACAGATTCCGGAAATTGAAGACGTTTCTAAGTTTGTACTTCCGTTATTACAAATAAAAGCCGCAGCGTCCTGGAATTCAAAGACAACAAATCACACAAGAAGTGAAAAAGTTTCCAATCTCCACTTTTTATTTTTAGTCACATTCATTAGAAATCAGTGACAAGGCCTTTATGGAACAGTGGGATGTTTCAGAGCAGCATGAGGACTGAGACAGCTGCAGCCATGTTTAGCTTTAAAGACGTCTTTGTGTCTAAAAGTGAAAAATAAAAAATCAAGAATCAAACTGACCGATGTTACAGGATCAGAGCGGTTGCATCAGTGAAGTCAGACGATGTTGTTCATTTCTCTACTTTGACTTTATTCCCTGCTGCAGCGAAGACGCACAGTTCCTAACTTTTCCAGCAGCATCAAGCTGCTGTTTGTGCTGAGAGAAAAAATGTCCTGTAGGGTAAGATACAGAATCAATGAAATTCTACTTTGTACCGAGTTTCTAGTAACTTTAGTTCGCTGTCAAAAAGCTTCACAGGAGATAGTGAGTTTCTAGTTTAACCTTTGAGACTCAAATATTTCATATTTAATGATGACATACTTTACTGATCCCCTTGGGGTAATTGTTGTTTGGACAGCTGCTAGACAATACATAGCGTAGATACTATACGGCTTTGGTGTCTTGTCCAAGGACACCTTGACACCTTGAGTAGGTGGCCAGGAGGAATGGGGAATCAAACCCTGAACCCTGGGGTTCATAGACGACTGCACTATCACCTGAGCAACTGCCGTGTGTTACAGTTGTAGTGAAACTAAGTCGTCATGTCTCTGAAAACTCCGCAGATGTCCCAGTTCCCAGCTGCACTGAAGGCAGCATCAAGGCCTCTCAGGTGACGTCTGCTGGCTTTTATATTTCCTGTCCAGTCCAGAGTCCAGTCCACATGATGAGTCCAATATCCTGCATTGGAGTGTGACAGAGGAGCTCTGGGTCCTGGTCTGCAGCTCCGTTTGGATACGTCAGGTGGAGGTAGAGTAAATGTGTGTATATGGTTCCTCCTGAAGGCCACTTGTTAGTTTGATGTACTGAAGCAGCAGAAGCAAAGCGTGGACAGGTGAGAAAGACAGGTGAGACGAGTTGACGGTCTCCTGGTTTTTCCAGTTCACTTCCAGGAAACATTCCCAAATGTCAGAGTTGTTCTATAAACAACAAAGAACCTTAATGAGTGACTCCGTGTTGGTGTCTCAGTGGAGACTAATGGTTCTTGTGTGTGTACCACATAACCACAATGTCCCAGGTACGAGTCTGACGGTGGACATTTGCTGCAGTCTATCTCTCTACTGTCAACTGTCAAATCAAATCTTTGAATCACCATTGGATTCGGTGACATCAAAGCTGAAAAACGTTTTGATGTTCATTTTAAAATTAAAAGATTAAAGTCTGTGTTTAACGTTAAGAACATCACGAAGGGAAGAATCTCTGATTCTGTCAGCTCTGTGGAAACAGGAAGAAAACACTGACTCTAGCTGGAGTTTGTTTCAAGCTGATGATCAAACAAAACATTTCACACTCCGCTTGTTTCGTTTCATCGTTCACTCATTTTTTTCTGAAACACACCTGCACAGGTACTGAGCCGCCCCAGGTTCCACCTCTTCCCCTTGATCACACAGAAACACACAAACACCTGGTCCACAGCTCTCCCTGAATGCCCACAGCTGTGATCTTGATGCTCCAGGTATCACACAGTTCTATGAAATATTACTTTGATGTTGCTCATGGTTCCACAGCACTGAGCATGCTCAGTGGCGCCCTACAACAAAGCGACTTCAGTGCTGCTGCTTCTGCTTCAGTTTTTTTCAAGTCAGGTGAAAAAAGTGTTGTGAGATAAACCTTCAGCCAGTTACCCTGTCTTAACACAGACTGATAATCAGGGACAGACCGAATTCTCAGACCGAAACAAACTCCCAGCATGCATCAGTACAGTCAAAGAAAACACCTGCAGCATCTGTTCAAACCCCACAGTTAAAGCTACAGAATGGATCTGTTAAAGCATCCTGTAACTCTCAGACTCAGAGATTCACTTGTTTTTGTTGCAAGGCTCGTCAAGTTTAGCTGAGACTCATTTTCGATTAATTTTTTGTTTCCCCTGACAGACGTGGAGGAGGGTGTGTTTTTTCTTAATTTGAGAGACATAGCATGACCGCATGTCATACTGCAGCAAGTGTCCCCAGCTGGACTCAAAGCACCGTCGATCGTGTGGTTACACGGTGTTGTTGTAGGGGTGGCTGTGGCTCAATAGGTAGAGCAGTTGACTGCCAATCATAGGATTGGTGGTTCGATTCCCGGCTGCCACGTCACATACCAAAGTGTCCTTGGGCAAGATACTGAACCCCTAGTTGCCTCCGGTGAGTCAGGTCAGCTGCATAGCAGCTCTGCCATCGGTGTGTGAATGTGTGTGTGCTTGTGCGTGTGAATGGGTGAATGAGAAGCAGTGTAAAGCGCTTTGAGTGCCTGCTAGGTAGAAAAGCGTGTAATAAGTGCAGACCATTTGTAACCAACCAGGTGCTCCAATACATTTAATATTCCAAAGACACTGAATGAATTTTGCTTAGTTGCGCCCACAACAGATCTTCTCAGAAAACTGCAGTTACTTGGTAAATATTAAAGTTCCCTCGTGCCGAAGCTGGAGAGAGCGTTGAACTGTTAAAAAACACAGGTGGAGAAAATAAAACTCTTTAATTGCACCAAGGATTAAAAATCTGTAAGTAAGAATCTGGTGTTTAAGCAATGGACCCTTCCTGGGGCCGTAGGCCACCGTTTGATCCATCAGCACCTCGAAGCTGAAAGTTCAGGCACCAGGTGAACAAGAGGATTCTAATCCGAGCTTCATGATGATGATGAGTCGTGACCTCTGACCTCTGGCTACTTCTCCATCGACACCCGCACAGCTCGAAGTGAACTTCCTGTGGCTTCCTCTCTTCTAAGTGTGTCAACATCTGTAGCTGCTGCTGCTGTCAAGGCAACATCATCCCATCACCGTTTGCCTGTAACGACCGACCAATCACGTCCCCTGTGGTCACGTGACGTGAATAACAAGTCATGCAGAGACGTTGACGTCCCTCAGAGCGATGGCAGGGGTTGTCCCAGCAGTGGCATTGGAGGGGGTTGTTTTGGCAGAAGGTGGAGACTGTGTAGAGGAAGGGGGTGAGGTGGAGGGTGAGTTGGGCAAAGCCGGACCGTTTTGATTGGTTGCGGGGGTGCTGGTCTGGAACAGAATCTGCTGTAATGTTCGTCTGAGGTTCGGATGGAGGCGGCGCTGAGTTTGGTAGAAAATCTCCACTGCAACACACTTCATCACCCCAGCAACCAGGTCCTCGTACAGCGGCACAGTGTACATCCTGGATGTCTGCAGACAGGAAACACAGAAGTATCATGGGAACTGTAGTTACAGATCAGCAAGTAGTAGTCTTCACTGTCTCCCATCACAGTAGTATTAGTAGTAGTAGTAGTAGTAGTACGAGCACTACTACTACTACTACTACTACTACTACTACTATCATCCATTCAGTACACTCTGTATGACAGTAACCATCACACACAGGTCTGTGGTTTGGGCTTCGACCACCTGAAACGGTGTCATCAGCACAGAGGCTCATTGATTTGGACCCATGAAAACCTCCTGCACAGGACGTGTAGTAGTTCGACCAGCTTTTTGCAGTACTAGTAGGTGGTAGGTGCTAGTATCAGAAGTAGTAGTACTCACATGTTTGTGGAGAAAGGCTCGAACTCGAGGAAGATCGGGGTAGAAGCTGTTCCTCACCACCATCTGCAGCCAGCGGATCTGAACCTCGGCGTTCAGACCGTCAAACAGAGACGAGTAACAGTCGGACAGACTCACCATCACAGCTAGGGGCAGAAGGGGGACAGACGGAAAACCTTAAAGGGTGGTCCAGGAACAGTAGTAGTGTTAGCAGTCCTGGTATAGGTTTTCGGTCCTGGTCTGAGATCCTAATCCTCTGAATGGGCTCAGACAGCTTTAAGTAGCAGTAGTAGGTAGTATGTGCAGTATTACCATGTGGCAGCGGTGAGTAGTCCAGCATGCGGTCCAGGAACAAGACGATCTGAAAGGTACTCCAGGCTGAGAGATCAAAGGTCAGCAAGGTCTGCAAGTCAGGGGGTTCGCTGGTTCTCCACAGGTCACACAGATCCTGGACCGGCTGGATCAGAGAGCCCCCTGCTGACAGATCTGGTTCACAGAGAGGAGGTCCACAGCCACTGAGCCAGCGCTCAAACTCCAGACCTGAGACCAGAAGAAGCCATCAGAAACCATGACGGTCTGACACGGTGGATTTGAAACGAGACATACAGACGTGTCTCAAGTGTCGGTTTGGAGGAACTGTGAAGGAACCAAAGACAGTTTTCTCCAGACCCTGGTTTTTGGAGGCGGAGCAGCTGAAACACTTTGGTTCCTCCACAGTTCATCTGACACTTGATCCCGTCGTCACAATTCCTTTTCAAATCCTCTGTGGTGACCAACAGAACCAACACTTATGGACTTGAGAACTCTACCGAGCACCTCCCTCCCCATAAAACACCCACAGAACCTCAATCCGGCTTCAGAATCAGAATCACCTTCTCTCTGGGCGACAGCAGCGTCCTTCAGCTCAGGGAAATAGGTCAGGAAGAAGTCGATGAGGTCCTGAGCCACCACGCTCCGGAACTTGAACTGTGAGATATAATCCTGGAAACACAGAGACAGAAGGTGGCGACGCTGAGCTGAGTCTGAGTCCACAGGAACCGGCCTCAGACCCAGGACCAGAGCTGCCACTCAAAACCACAGAACCAAATGTCACGGTCTGAGTTTAAATGTTTGCTATGTTTATGTAGAACGGGTCGTTGAGTGTTTATGTGTGTGTCTGTGTGTCTGTCTATGTCTGTGCGCGCGCGCGTGTGTGTGTTTGTGTGTGTGTGTGTGTGTGTATCGGTCTTCAAAGGTCTGTTAGAGAGTTCAGTTCAGAACCAGGTTCAGGGGTGTGTGTGTGTGTGTGTTTGTGTGTTTGTGTATTTACTGACCCTGAGGAAACAGTCGAAGCGTCTGACGTCTCTGCAGAGCTGAGACAGGTACGACACGAAGCAGAAACCTTTCTCATAGGTGAACAGATTCATCAGGGTGCTGGGATTCACACCTGAACGAGGAAGCAGGTGACAGTGATATCAACACACCGGTATGACACACCTGACTCTGTGTGTAACTGTGTGTGTGGTTACCTGATTCAAACTTGACGTGCAGTTTGCTCACAGGGTTGTTGTCTCCAAGGAGACGCAGCTGTCTGTGAAGGGCGTCCAATCGGACGGCAGTTTCCAGACAGGTGAACGCTTCACCTGAAGACAAGGAACAGGGGACAATTACTGCGGTTCATCCAGTACTGTGTATCTTGTAGTACTGACAGCTGGTTAGGATACATTAAATAGCATTACTGCAGCTGACAGTAGTACTCAGCGGTATTTAGAGAGTACAGTAGTACTCAGTAGTATTCAGAGAGTACTGTAGGCCTCTGCGGTGACAGTAGTATTCAGTAGTATTCAGAGAGTACCGTAGTATTCAGTAGCATTCAGAGAGTACCGTAGTATTCAGTAGTATTTAGAGAGTACAGTAGTACTCAGCGGTAGTTAGAGAGTACAGTCGTATTCAATTCAATTCAATTCAATTTTATTTGTATAGCGCCAATTTACAACAGAAGTTATCTCAAGGCACTTTACAGTGTAAGGTTTAAGACCTTACAGAAAATATTTATACAAAAATTATAGATAAAACCCAACAATCCCATTTGAGCAAGCTTTAGGCAACAGTGGAGAGGAAAAACTCCCTTTAGAGGAAGAAACCTCCAGCAGAACCAGACTCATAGTGGGCGGCCATCTGCCTCGACCGGTTGGGGTGAGTGGAAAGAGAAGAGAGAAAAGAACAGCAGGCAATAAAGACAACAACAAGCATCAAGAACATTGGGCAGATGAACTGGATTCTGGAGATGTACAGCTCCAGGCCGAGGATACCAGCAGAAAAGTACAGAGAGAGGGAGACAGAGAGGAGGAAACACAACTACAGGAGAGAGAAGACACAAAGTTAATGACATGCAATGGTGGAATTTTAATGGATAGAGGAGAAAGGAGAGAGGAGAGGAGCTCAGTGTATCAGTAGAGGTCCCCCAGCAGAATAACCTATATCAGCATAACTAAGAGATGGTTCAGAGTCACCTGATCCATCTCTAACTATAAGCTTTATAAAAAAGGAAAGTTTTAAGTCTAGTCTTAAATGTAGAGAGGGTGTCTGCCTCCCGAACCTGAACTGGGAGCTGGTTCCACAGGGGAGGGGCTTGATAGCTAAAGGCTCTGCCTCCCATTCTACATTTGGAAACTCTAGGAACCACAAGTAAACCTGCAGTCTGAGAACGGAGAGTTCTGCTTGGAAGATATGGAACTATAAGTTCTTTAAGATAAGATGGAGCCTGATTATTAAGGGATTTATAAGTGAGGAGAAGAATTTTAAATTAAATTCTGGATTTAACAGGGAGCCAATGGAGAGAAGCTAACGTTGGAGAAATATGATCTCTCTTGCTAATTCCAGTCAGAACTCTGGCTGCAGCATTTTGGATTAACTGGAGGCTCTTTAATGAGTTATTGGGACATCCTATTAATAATGAATTACAATAGTCCAGTCTGGAAGTAACAAATGCATGGACTAGTTTTTCAGCATCACTTTGGGACAGGATGCTCCTAATTTTAGCAATGTTTCTTAGGTGAAAAAAGGCAGTTCTAGAGATTTCTATGACGTATGAAGTGAAGGAGATATCCTGATCAAAGATAACTCCGAGATTTCTTACAGTATAACTTGAGGCCAGAACTAAGTCATCAATGGTGAGAATGTGATTAGACATAGTGTCTCTGAGATTTTTAGGCCCAAACAGTATAACCTCTGTCTTGTCTGGATTTAGGAGAAGGAAATTGGAGGACATTCAGGTCTTTATGTCTTTTAAGCATTCCTGAAGTTGGACTAATTGATTAGTTTCTCCTGGTTTCATAGATAAATATAGCTGGGTATCATCTGCATAACAATGGAAATTTATAGAGTGTTTCCTAATAATATTGCCTAAAGGGGACATATATAAAGTGAAAAGAATCGGTCCAAGCACAGATCCCTGTGGAACTCCATAGCTGACTTTGCTGTGCATGGAAGACTCATCATTAACGTGTACAAACTGAAATCTATCTGATAGATACGATTTATAAACCACTCTAGTGCTGTTCCTTTGATTCCAATGACATGTTTCAGTCTGTGTAATAAAATGTGATCTATAGTGTCGAAAGCAGCACTAAGATCTAACATGACGAGTATAGAGAGTAGTCCATTGTCTGATGCTAATAGAAGATCATTAGTGACCTTTACCAGTGCTGTTTCTGTACTATGATGTACTCTAAATCCTGACTGGAAATCTTCATACAAGTTATTGCTACGCAGGTGGTCCTACAATTGCTTAGAAACTATCTTTTCAAGGATTTTAGAGATAAAGGGCAGATTGGATATTGGTCTATAATTCGCTAAGACCCATGAGTCCAGAGTAGGCTTTTTGAGCAGGGGCTTGACTACAGCAACCTTAACAGCCTGTGGTACGTAGCCTATTTGTAAAGACAGATTGATCTGATCTAATATGGACGTGCTGATCAAAGGTAAGACATCCTTGAGGAGTCTAGTCGGGATGGGATCTAAGAGACATGTTGATGGTTTAGAGGAATTAATTACTGAAATTAATTCAGAATGATCTACGGAGAGGAAGCAGTCTAAGTACGCGCGTGGATCGAGAGTTGTTGTACAATCCATGCTATATGCAGGGAGGATCTGATCAATTTTTTCTCTAATAGTTATGATTTTATTTGTAAAGAAATTCATGAAGTCATTGCTGCTGAGAGTTGAGGGAATACTAGGCTCAACAGAGCTATGACTCTTTGTCAGCCTGGCTACAGTGCTGAAAAGAAACCTAGGGTTGTTCTTATTTGCCTCTATTAATGAGGAGTAATATGAAGTTCTAGCTTTACGCAGGGCTTTTTAAAATATTATTAAACTATCTTTCCAGGCTAGGCAATATTCATCTAAATTGGTGGAACGCCACCTCCTTTCCAACTTAGGCGATTTCTGCTTTAAGCTACGGATTTTTGAATTGTACCATGGAGTTAACTTCCTCTGACTCACTAGTTTCTTTTTCAGAGGAGCAACAGTATCAAGTATTGTTCCAAGTGAAGCACCAGTACTATTAACAAGATAGTCCACTTGTGCTGGAGTAACATTGAAATAACTGCCTTCCTCTGTGTTGGTACATGGCTCTGAAATAAAAGATGGAATCAGTTCCTTAAATTTGTCAACAGCATTTTCACATAAACATCTACTGTAGTGAATCTTATCTGTAGGTTTAGTAAAGTCTGGTACTGTAAATTCAAACGTAATTAAGAAATGGTCAGATAAAAGAGGGTTTTGGGGAAAAACTATTAACTGATCAATTTCCACACCGTATGTCAGAATAAGATCAAGGGTGTGATTAAAACAGTGAGTGGGTTTATTTACATTTAGAGTCTAATAGTGAATTAAATACAGTGTTGAGGCAGTTATCATCAACATCTACATGGATATTGAAGTCACCCACTATAATGACTTTATCTGCACTAAGAACTAAATCAGATAGAAATTCTGAGAATTCAGTTAAAAACTCAGAGTAAGGGACAGGAGGACGGTACACAATAACAAACAGGACTGGTTTTGGATTTTTCCAGTTAGGATCAGAGAGGCTAAGAGTGAGGCTCTCAAATGAATTCAAACTATGTTTAGGTCTGGGGTTGATTAACAAACTTGAGTGGAAGATTGCTGCTACTCCTCCACCCCGACCTGTGCTTCTAGGAACATGATAATTAACATGACTTGAGGGGGTCGACTCATTCAGAGAGACATATTCATCCTGCTGCAGCCAGGTTTCAGTAAGACAGAATAAGTCTATTTGATGGTCAGTTATCAAATCATTTACTAACAGGGATTTAGACGAGAGAGATCTGATATTTAAAAGTCCACATTTGATTGTTTTCTTGTTATTTTGTTCTGAAAGAGGAGTCGTCTTTATTTTTATTAGGTTTTTATCAATAACTCCTCTTGTGTTAGTTTTAGATATAAATAATTTAGGTACTCGGGGAGCAGACACTGTCTCTATGGGGTTATGGTAGTTTTGGGGGGGTGACGGTAGTGATTCAGTAGTATTTAGAGAGTACTGTAGTATTCAGTAGTATTTAGAGAGTACCGTAGTATTCAGTAGTATTTAGAGAGTACAGTTGTATACAGTTGTATTCAGTAGTATTCAGAGAGTACCGTAGTATTCAGTGGTATTTAGAGAGTACCGTAGTATTTAGAGAGTACCGTAGTATTCAGTAGTATTTAGAGAGTACAGTAGTATTCAGTAGTATTTAGAGAGTACCGTAGTATTCAGTAGTATTCAGAGAGTACCGTAGTATTCAGTAGTATTTCGAGTACAGTAGTATTTAGAGAGTACAGTAGTATTCAGTAGTATTTAGAGAGTACAGTAGTATTCAGTAGTATTTAGAGAGTACAGTAGTATTCAGTAGTATTTAGAGAGTACAGTAGTATTCAGTAGTATTCAGAGAGTACCGTAGTATTCAGTAGTATTTAGAGAGTACAGTAGTATTTAGAGAGTACAGTAGGATTCAGTAGTATTTAGAGAGTACAGTAGTATTCAGTAGTATTCAGAGAGTACCGTAGTATTCAGTAGTATTTAGAGAGTACAGTAGTATTTAGAGAATACAGTAGTATTCAGTAGTATTTAGAGAGTACAGTAGTATTCAGTAGTATTTAGAGAGTACCGTAGTATTCAGTAGTATTTAGAGAGTACAGTAGTATTTAGAGAGTACAGTAGTATTCAGTAGTATTTAGAGAGTACAGTAGTATTCAGTAGTATTTAGAGAGTACCGTAGTATTCAGTAGTATTTAGAGAGTACCGTAGTATTTAGAGAGTACAGTAGTATTTAGAGAGTACAGTAGTATTCAGTAGTATTTAGAGAGTACAGTGGTATTCAGTAGTATTTAGAGAGTACCGTAGTATTCAGAGAGTACCGTAGTATTCAGTAGTATTTAGAGAGTACCATAGTATTCAGTAGTATTTAGAGAGTACAGTAGTATTTAGAGAGTACAGTAGTATTCAGTAGTATTTAGAGAGTACAGTGGTATTCAGTAGTATTTAGAGAGTACCGTAGTATTCAGAGAATACCGTAGTATTCAGTAGTATTTAGAGAGTACCATAGTATTCAGTAGTATTTAGAGAGTACAGTAGTATTTAGAGAGTACAGTAGTATTCAGTAGTATTTAGAGAGTACAGTAGTATTCAGTAGTATTTAGAGAGTACAGTAGTATTCAGTAGTATTTAGAGAGTACAGTAGTATTCAGTAGTATTCAGAGTACCGTAGTATTCAGTAGTATTTAGAGAGTACCGTAGTATTTAGAGAGTACAGTAGTATTCAGTAGTATTTAGAGAGTACCGTAGTATTCAGTAGTATTTAGAGAGTACAGTACTATTCAGTAGTATTCAGAGAGTACCGTAGTATTCAGTAGTATTTAGAGAGTACCGTAGTATTCAGTAGTATTTAGAGAGTACAGTAGTATTTAGAGAGTACAGTAGTATTCAGTAGTATTTAGAGAGTACAGTAGTATTCAGTAGTATTTAGAGAGTACAGTAGTATTCAGTAGTATTTAGTGAGTACCGTAGTATTCAGTAGTATTTAGAGAGTACCGTAGTATTTAGAGAGTACCGTAGTATTCAGTAGTATTTAGAGAGTACAGTAGTATTCAGTAGTATTTAGAGAGTACAGTAGTATTCAGTAGTATTTAGAGAGTACCGTAGTATTTAGAGAGTATCGTAGTATTCAGTAGTATTTAGAGAGTACAGTAGTATTCAGTAGTATAGAGAGTACCGTAGGCCTCTGTAGTAATGCGTCTCTGTGCGTACGTTGCCAGGCCCTCGCTCAGCCACATCTCCTCCCAGGTAGCGTTGGTGACGGCGTTCCCGAACCAGCCGTGAGCGATCTCGTGGATCACGTCGATCAGCAGGAACTCGCTGCTCTCCAGGATGGACGCGATGATGAAAGTGAGGCAGGGGTTCTCCATGGCGACGATGGGGAAAGATGGGGGCAGGAACACGATGTCACACCTGAGCAACAGGTAAGTCGATTTTTCCTTTGATGCTTTTACTCATTTTAATATATAGAACTCTTGACTCACCTGCCCCACAGGTATGGTCCAAACAACTCCTCTGCAACTCCCAGCCAGTGCTCCACACTGCCCCCCAGTTTCTTCACTGCACAGGACAACAGACATGGCTCCGCCCACACTCGACTCCTACAAACAGGTGTGGAGGTCAAAGGTGAGTCTGACCCTGATCTGAGTCCTTTGTTATAGAGTCTAATCCTTTTCTGAGTTCTTTGTTACAGAGTCTGATCCTGATCCTCTAGTACAGGGGACTCCTTGTTCACTAACAAGGAGGACCACGGTCCGGATCCGGACCCAGAAGCTGTCCCATACGGACCCTGAGCTCCAGACCAAACCGAACGTTTTGATTCCAAATCTAGCGGGACACCTTAATTTTAACCGACGCAGCTATTTCGCTCTTTACAGTAGGTATTTAATGGACGCGAGAACGCATTGGCCAATTGAATGCAAGTTAAGCGATCCCACGTGACTTCACTTAGCCAATCGATTCTGTGGATCACAGGCAGTAAAATTAGCGACTCAACACTAGATGAGAGAAAGTTCGAGGTTGGAAAGAAATTAATAAAGAAAGACGGTGATAACAGAGAGGAGAGTGATACAGACGACAGAGAGGAGAGATACAGACGACGGAGAGGAGAGAGAGACAGACGACGGAGAGGAGAGAGAGACAGACGACGGAGAGGAGAGAGAGACAGACGACGGAGAGGAGAGAGAGACAGACGACGGAGAGGAGAGAGAGACAGACGACGGAGAGGAGAGAGATACAGACGACAGAGAGGAGAGAGATACAGACGACAGAGAGGAGAGAGATACAGACGACAGAGAGGAGAGAGATACAGACGACAGAGAGGACAGAGAGACAGACGACAGAGAGGAGAGAGACAGACGACAGAGAGGACAGAGAGACAGACGACAGAGAGGAGAGATACAGACGACGGAGAGGAGAGAGAGACAGACGACGGAGAGGAGAGAGAGACAGACGACAGAGAGGAGAGAGATACAGACGACAGAGAGGAGAGAGAGACAGACGACAGAGAGGAGAGAGACAGACGACAGAGAGGAGAGAGAGACAGACGACAGAGGGGAGAGATACAGACGACGGAGAGGAGAGAGATACAGACGACAGAGAGGAGAGAGACAGACGACAGAGAGGAGAGAGAGACAGACGACGGAGAGGAGAGAGACAGACGACGGAGAGGAGAGAGAGACAGACGACGGAGAGGAGAGAGAGACAGACGACGGAGAGGAGAGAGAGACAGACGACAGAGAGGAGAGAGATACAGACGACAGAGGAGAGAGAGACAGACGACGGAGAGGAGAGACAGACGACAGAGAGGAGAGAGAGACAGACGACGGAGAGGAGAGAGAGACAGACGACGGAGAGGAGAGACAGACGACAGAGATGAGAGAGAGACAGACGACGGAGAGGAGAGAGAGACAGACGACAGAGGAGAGAGACAGACGACAGAGGAGAGAGAGACAGACGACAGAGAGGAGAGACAGACGACAGAGATGAGAGAGAGACAGACGACGGAGAGGAGAGAGAGACAGACGACAGAGGAGAGAGACAGACGACAGAGGAGAGAGAGACAGACGACAGAGAGGAGAGAGAGACAGACGACGGAGAGGAGAGAGACAGAGGACAGAGAGTAGAGAGAGACAGACGACGGAGAGGAGAGAGACAGAGGACAGAGAGGAGAGAGAGACAGACGACAGAGGAGAGAGAGACAGACGACAGAGAGGAGAGATACAGAGGACAGAGAGTAGAGAGAGACAGACGACAGAGGAGAGAGAGACAGACGACAGAGAGGAGAGAGATACAGACGACAGAGGAGAGAGAGACAGACGACAGAGAGGAGAGAGACAGACGACAGAGAGGAGAGAGAGACAGACGACGGAGAGGAGAGAGACAGACGACAGAGAGGAGAGAGACAGACGACAGAGAGGAGAGAGAGACAGACGACGGAGAGGAGAGAGACAGACGACGGAGAGGAGAGAGACAGACGACAGAGAGCAGAGATACAGACGACAGAGAGGAGAGAGATACAGACGACAGAGAGGAGAGAGATACAGACGACAGAGAGGAGAGAGATACAGACGACAGAGAGGAGAGAGAGACAGACGACAGAGAGGAGAGAGAGACAGACGACAGAGGAGAGAGAGACAGACGACAGAGAGGAGAGAGACAGACGACAGAGAGGAGAGAGACAGACGACAGAGGAGAGAGAGACAGACGACAGAGAGGAGAGAGACAGACGACAGAGAGGAGAGAGAGACAGACGACAGAGAGGAGAGAGAGACAGACGACAGAGAGGAGAGAGAGACAGACGACAGAGAGGAGAGAGACAGACGACAGAGAGGAGAGATACAGACGACAGAGAGGAGAGAGACAGACGACAGAGAGGAGAGAGACAGACGACAGAGAGGAGAGAGACAGACGACAGAGAGGAGAGAGAGACAGACGACAGAGGAGAGAGATACAGACGACAGAGAGGAGAGAGAGACAGACGACAGAGGAGAGAGATACAGACGACAGAGAGGAGAGAGAGACAGACGACGGAGAGGAGAGAGACAGACGACAGAGGAGAGAGAGACAGACGACAGAGAGGAGAGAGAGACAGACGACAGAGAGGAGAGAGAGACAGACGACAGAGAGGAGAGAGAGACAGACGACAGAGAGGAGAGAGACAGACGACAGAGAGGAGAGAGAGACAGACGACAAAGAGGAGAGATACAGACGACAGAGAGGAGAGAGAGACAGACGACAGACAGGAGAGACAGACGACAGAGAGGAGAGAGAGACAGACGACGGAGAGGAGAGAGAGACAGACGACGGAGAGGAGAGAGAGACAGACGACGGAGAGAGAGAGAGACAGACGACAGAGAGGAGAGAGAGACAGACGACAAAGAGGAGAGATACAGACGACAGAGGAGAGAGATACAGACGACAGAGAGGAGAGACAGACGACAGAGAGGAGAGAGAGACAGACGACGGAGAGGAGAGAGAGACAGACGACGGAGAGGAGAGAGAGACAGACGACGGAGAGGAGAGAGAGACAGACGACGGAGAGGAGAGAGATACAGACGACGGAGGAGAGAGAGACAGACGACAGAGAGGAGAGAGATACAGACGACAGAGAGGAGAGAGAGACAGACGACAGAGAGGAGAGATACAGACGACAGAGAGGGAGAGATACAGACGACAGAGAGGAGAGAGATACAGACGACGGAGGAGAGAGAGACAGACGACAGAGAGGAGAGAGAGACAGACGACGGAGAGGAGAGAGAGACAGACGACAGAGAGGAGAGAGAGACAGACGACAGAGAGGAGAGAGATACAGACGACAGAGAGGAGAGATACAGACGACAGAGAGGAGAGAGAGACAGACGACGGAGAGGAGAGAGAGACAGACGACGGAGAGGAGAGAGAGACAGACGACAGAGAGGAGAGAGAGACAGACGACAGAGAGGAGAGAGAGACAGACGACGGAGAGGAGAGAGATACAGACGACAGAGAGGAGAGAGACAGACGACAGAGAGGAGAGAGAGACAGACGACAGAGAGGAGAGAGAGACAGACGACAGAGGAGAGAGACAGACGACAGAGGAGAGAGACAGACGACAGAGAGGAGAGAGAGACAGACGACGGAGAGGAGAGAGAGACAGACGACAGAGGAGAGAGACAGACGACAGAGAGGAGAGATACAGAGACAAGAGAAGAGAGAGACAGACGACAGAGAGAGAGAGACAGACGACAGAGAGGAGAGAGCTACAACAGAGGAGAGAGAGACAGACGACAGAAGAAAGACAAGACACAGAAGGATACAAGACAGCAGGAGAGAGTAAGAGACAGACGACGGAGAGGAGATACAGAGGACAGAGAGGAGAATACAGACGACAGAGGAAGGAGACAGACGACAGAGAGGAGAGATACAGAGACAGAGAGAGAGAGACAGACGACAGGAGAGAGAGACAGACGACAGAGGAGAGAGATACAGACGACAGAGGAGAGAGAGACAGACGACAGAGAGGAAGAGACAGACGACAGAGAGAGAGATACAGACAGAGAGGAGAGAGAAGACAGACGACAGAGAGGAGAGAGACAGACGACAGAGAGAGAGAGACAGACGAGGAGAGGAGACAGACGACGACAGAGGAGAGAGACGACACAGAGAGGAGAGAGATACAGACGACAGAGAGGAAGAGATACAGACGACAGAGAGGAGAGAGACAGACGACAGAGAGGAGAGAGACAGACGACAGAGGAGAGAGACAGACGACAGAGGAGAGAGACAGACGACAGAGAGGAGAGAGACAGACGACAGAGAGGAGAGAGACAGACGACAGAGAGGAGAGAGACAGACGACAGAGAGAGAGAGAGACAGACGACAGAGAGGAGAGAGAACAGACGACAGAGAGGAGAGAGAGACAGACGACAGAGAGGAGAGATACAGACGACAGAGAGGAGAGAGACAGACGACAGAGAGGAGAGAGAGACAGACGACAGAGGGAGAGAGAGACAGACGACAGAGAGGAGAGACAGACGACAGAGAGGAGAGAGACAGACGACAGAGAGGAGAGAGACAGACGACGAGAGGAGAGAGACAGACGACAGAGAGGAGAGAGATACAGACGACAGAGAGGAGAGAGACAGACGACAGAGAGGAGAGATACAGACGACAGAGAGGAGAGAGACAGACGACGAGAGGAGAGAGATACAGACGACAGAGGAGAGAGAGACAGACGACAGAGAGAGAGATACAGACGACAGAGGAGAGAGAGACAGACGACAGAGAGGAGAGATACAGACGACAGAGAGGAGAGAGACAGACGACAGAGAGAGAGAGACGACAGGCAGAGAGAGAGAGACAGACGACAGAGAGAGAGACAGACGACAGAGAGGAGAGAGACAGACGACAGAGAGGAGAGAGACAGACGACAGAGAGGAGAGAGAGACAGACGACAGAGAGGAGAGATACAGACGACAGAGAGGAGAGAGACGACAGAGAGGAGAGAGACAGACGACAGAGAGGAGAGAGACAGACGACAGAGGAGAGAGATACAGACGACAGAGAGGAGAGAGAGACAGACGACGGAGAGGAGAGAGACAGACGACAGAGGAGAGAGACAGACGACAGAGAGGAGAGAGAGACAGACGACAGAGAGGAGAGAGATACAGACGACAGAGAGGAGAGAGAGACAGACGACAGAGAGGAGAGATACAGACGACAGAGAGGAGAGAGACAGACGACAGAGAGGAGAGAGAGACAGACGACAGAGGAGAGAGAGACAGACGACAGAGAGGAGAACGTTGATTAAAGGACGTGGAGACTGAAACAGGAAGAGATAAATATAAAAATGTCCAAAAAGAGAAAAGTGGACAGTGAAAATCGAGTTTTTAATCCAGAATGAACAATTCAATTCAATTCAATTTTATTTGTAGAGGGCTTTTTACAATTGACATTGTCACAAAGCAGCTTTACACAACCAAAGAACAGTGACAGAGACACTACAGTACAGACTCCTTTCTGTTCATATTACCCACTGAACTAAACCAGTGTGTCTGATATGTTCAGAAACTGTGGCTCTTATTAAAAGTGCCAATGTCAAACAGCATTATGTGACAAAACACAAAGGTTTTGAACACATACCCACTAAAATCTGAAGTGTGATCACAGAAAGTTTCTAGTCTCAGAGCCCAGTATGACCAGTCCACCAGGATCTTGAGTCACATGCTCAGTTTGATGTTACATAACAATAAATTAGTCAAAAGGTTTTTGAATTGTACTGAATTAATTTGATTTGACAGTCAAGTATTGATTACATGCAGGCTACTTGATAATATATCACAGTAAATAGTTAGACATTAGAATCTTCTGGACCTTTGCTTCCAAAAATATTGTGTAACCGGACCTCTTTAAATTTTTGTTGAATACCCCTGGTCTAGTCAGTCCAGATTAAATCCTCCTGAATCTGACCCACTATTCTTTTCATATGAAGTTCATCAGCTTCACTCACTGATCTGATCTCAATGAAAGCAGAACTGGGAGAACATAGATCTGACACAGAATCCTCAGAGTAAATGCTTATTAGTGAACCTGAAACCAATTCTAAGAAAAAATTAATCTCTGTTGGAGGCTGAGGGACCAGTTACACGCCCACAGTCTCACAGCCCACCCTGGTTTCTACTTTCCCTGTTGTGGTGTCTGTGTCTCTAGACTGTAACTGACCTCGGGCCGATGTCAACGTGCTGCAGGTCTCCGGCCACCAGCGCAACCAGATAGGACGGGACAGGAAACTCCATGGAGAACTGAAAGACCCGGTCCTCTTTGGAGTACGAGCTTCGAGATGCACTCATCAACACTGTAACTCCATCTGGGACCTGGAGAGGAAGAGGAGGAAAATAAAGATTCAAGTTATTAGTGGACATATTGTCCTCTACTGTAATAACCTGATCCTGAATCTGAATAAAACCTGGTTTAATCTGATTATATCAAACTTCAGAATGAAGTCTGATGGGAAACAAAGTTCGATATTGGGAACAGAAAGAGAGATCCTGCTAGACCTGATAGTTAAGCAAGTGCAGGTTGAAGTGTCTGTGTACACGACACGTCTTTTAGTATTCTAACTTTATTATCACAGTATTCTAACATTATTATTCTAACTTTATTATTCTAACTTTATTATTCCAACATTATTATTCCAACATTATTATCACAGTATTCTAAAGTTATTATTCTAACTTTATTATCACAGTATTCTAAAGTTATTGTTCTAACTTTATTATCACAGTATTCTAAAGTTATTATTCTAACTTTATTATCACAGTATTCTAACATTATTATTCCAACTTTATTATTCCAACGTTATTATTCTAACTTTATTATCACAGTATTCCAACTTTATTATTCTAACATTATTATTCTGACTTTATTATCACAGTATTCCAACTTTATTATTCTAACATTATTATTCTAACTTTATTATCACAGTATCCTAAAGTTATTATTCTAACTTTATTATTCTAACTTTATTATTCTGACTTTATTATCACAGTATTCTAACATTATTATTCCAACTTTATTATTATAACTTTATTATTCTAACTTTATTATTCTAACTTTATTATCACAGTATTCTAACATTATTATTCTAACTTTATTATTCTAACTTTATTATCACAGTATTCTAACATTATTATTCTAACTTTATTATTCTAACTTTATTATTCTAACAGTATTCCAACTTTATTATTCTAACTTTATTATTCTAACTTTATTATTATAACTTTATTATCACAGTATTCTAACTTTATTATTCTAACTTTATTATTCTAACTTTATTATTCTAACTTTATTATCACAGTATTCTAACATTATTATTCTAACTTTATTATTCTAACTTTATTATTATAACTTTATTATTATAACTTTATTATCACAGTATTCTAACATTATTATTCTAACATTATTATTCTAACTTTATTATTCCAACTTTATTATTCTAACATTATTATAACAGTATTCCAACTTTATTATTCCAACTTTATTATTCTAACATTATTATAACAGTATTCCAACTTTATTATTCTAACTTTATTATTCTAACTTTATTATTCTAACTTTATTATCACAGTATTCTAACTTTATTATTCTAACTTTATTATTCTAACTTTATTATCACAGTATTCTAACATTATTATTCTAACTTTATTATTCTAACTTTATTATTCTAACTTTATTATTCTAACTTTATTATCACAGTATTCTAACATTATTATTCTAACATTATTATTCTAACTTTATTATTCCAACTTTATTATTCTAACATTATTATAACAGTATTCCAACTTTATTATTCTAACTTTATTATTCTAACTTTATTATTCTAACTTTATTATCACAGTATTCTAACTTTATTATTCTAACTTTATTATTCTAACTTTATTATCACAGTATTCTAACATTATTATTCTAACTTTATTATTCTAACTTTATTATTCTAACTTTATTATTATAACTTTATTATCACAGTATTCTAACATTATTATTATAACTTTATTATTATAACTTTATTATTATAACTCTATTATCACAGTATTCTAACTTTATTATTCTAACTTTATTATTCTGACTTTATTATTATAACTTTATTATCACAGTATTCCAACTTTATTATTCTAACATTATTATTCTGACTTTATTATCACAGTATCCTAAAGTTATTATTCTAACTTTATTATTATAACTTTATTATTCTAACTTTATTATCACAGTATTCCAACTTTATTATTATAACTTTATTATTATAACTTTATTATTATAACTTTATTATCACAGTATTCTAACATTATTATTCTAACTTTATTATCACAGTATTCTAACATTATGATTCCAACTTTATTATTCCAACTTTATTATTCCAACTTTATTATTCCAACTTTATTATTCCAACTTCATTATTCCAACTTTATTATTCTAACTTTATGATCACAGTATTCTAACTTTATTATTCTAACATTATTATTCTAACTTTATGATCACAGTATTCCAACTTTATTATTCCAACTTTATTATTCCAACTTCATTATTCTAACTTTATTATTATAACTTTATGATCACAGTATTCTAACTTTATTATTCTAACATTATTATTCTAACTTTATTATCACAGTATTCTAACTTTATTATTATAACTTTATTATTATAACTTTATTATTATAACTCTATTATCACAGTATTCTAACTTTATTATTCTAACTTTATTATTCTAACTTTATGATCACAGTATTCTAACTTTATTATTCTAACATTATTATTCTAACTTTATTATCACAGTATTCTAACTTTATTATTCTGACTTTATTATTATAACTTTATTATCACAGTATTCCAACTTTATTATTCTAACATTATTATTCTGACTTTATTATCACAGTATTCCAACTTTATTATTCTAACATTATTATTCTGACTTTATTATCACAGTATTCTAACTTTATTATTCTAACATTATTATTCTAACTTTATTATCACAGTATTCTAACTTTATTATACCAACATTATTATTCTAACTTTATTATCACAGTATTCTAACTTTATTATTCTAACATTATTATTCTAACTTTATTATCACAGTATTCTAACTTTATTATTCTAACATTATTATTCTAACTTTATTATCACAGTATTCTAACTTTATTATTCTAACATTATTATTCTGACTTTATTATCACAGTATTCTAACTTTATTATTCTAACATTATTATTCTAACTTTATTATCACAGTATTCTAACTTTATTATTCTGACTTTATTATTCTAACTTTATTATTATAACTTTATTATCACAGTATTCCAACTTTATTATTCTAACATTATTATTCTGACTTTATTATCACAGTATTCTAACATTATTATTCTAACTTTATTATTATAACTTTATTATTATAACTTTATTATCACAGTATTCTAACATTATTATTCTAACTTTATTATTATAACTTTATTATTATAACTTTATTATCACAGTATTCTAACATTATTATTCTAACTTTATTATCACAGTATTCTAACATTATTATTCTAACTTTATTATCACAGTATTCTAACATTATGATTCCAACTTTATTATTCCAACTTTATTATTCCAACTTTATTATTCCAACTTTATTATTCCAACTTCATTATTCTAACTTTATTATTCTAACTTTATGATCACAGTATTCTAACTTTATTATTCTAACATTATTATTCTAACTTTATTATCACAGTATTCTAACTTTATTATTCTAACTTTATTATTCTAACTTTATTATTATAACTTTATTATTCTAACTTTATTATTCTAACTTTATTATCACAGTATTCTAACTTTATTATTCTAACTTTATTATTCTAACTTTATTATCACAGTATTCTAACTTTATTATTCTAACATTATTATTCTAACTTTATTATCACAGTATTCTAACTTTATTATTCTGACTTTATTATTATAACTTTATTATCACAGTATTCCAACTTTATTATTCTAACATTATTATTCTGACTTTATTATCACAGTATTCCAACTTTATTATTCTAACATTATTATTCTGACTTTATTATCACAGTATTCTAACTTTATTATTCTAACATTATTATTCTGACTTTATTATCACAGTATTCTAACTTTATTATTCTAACATTATTATTCTAACTTTATTATCACAGTATTCTAACTTTATTATTCTAACTTTATTATTCTAACTTTATTATTATAACTTTATTATCACAGTATTCCAACTTTATTATTCTAACATTATTATTCTGACTTTATTATCACAGTATCCTAAAGTTATTATTCTAACTTTATTATTCTAACTTTATTATCACAGTATTCTAACATTATTATTCTAACTTTATTATTCTAACTTTATTATTCTAACTTTATTATTATAACTTTATTATTCTAACTTTATTATCACAGTATTCTAACATTATTATTCTAACTTTATTATTATAACTTTATTATTCTAACTTTATTATCACAGTATTCTAACATTATTATTCTAACTTTATTATTATAACTTTATTATTATAACTTTATTATCACAGTATTCTAACATTATTATTCTAACTTTATTATCACAGTATTCTAACATTATGATTCCAACTTTATTATTCCAACTTTATTATTCCAACTTTATTATTCCAACTTCATTATTCTAACTTTATTATTCTAACTTTATGATCACAGTATTCTAACTTTATTATTCTAACATTATTATTCTAACTTTATTATCACAGTATTCTAACTTTATTATTCTAACATTATTATTCTAACTTTATTATCACAGTATTCTAACTTTATTATTCTAACTTTATTATTCTAACTTTATTATCACAGTATTCCAACTTTATTATACCAACAGCGTGCAGGTGAGTGTGAGGTCAGAGTTCAGACCTACCCTGACTGTGGCGGTGTAAGTGGACTTGACGGCAGGTGTGTCAAAGCAGGGGAAGAAGGAGCGGTTACATACGGAGTGACCCTGAGTGAAGACCAGAGGACGGGACTGACCACAGGTCAGCTCCGAGTCCAGCCACCAGATCTGAGAGACACAGAATCATCATCAGTTACAGATAAAGAATCACAAGAGACTTTGCTGCAGACAAAGGAAAGACCAACTGATTCTTCAGCTAATGTGAAGGCAAGTGGAGCTGTGTGTCTCTGTACCGCAGGTCCATCTGTGGTGGTGTAGCGGACTGTGATCTGGATCAGCCGTCCGGGTTTCACAGCAGCTGTCGGCAGGCTGATGTTGAGCGACGATCCGTAATCTGTGAACGGGTCCACTCGATATGTCAGGGAGGCAGGCTCTTCCTGTCCCCCAGGGACCTTACAGTCTATGGATTGGATCAGCAGGGAGGGATGAGAGTCCAGAACCAGTGTGTGGACCCCTGACTGGACAGGGACCAGGTCCAGGACCAGCCAGCCGCTCATCTCCTTCACAGCAAAGTTCAGCCGCAGGTCCAGGTGGAAGTGTTGCAGCTGGAAGCACCTAAAATTAGACGCCGAGGCCACGTCAACCAGGGGACATCGTGGGGATCCAGGACCTGGAGCCGCTGAGGGCCAGCTGGAGTCCCCAACACACCGGGCCCCTGAAACCGGCATGGACTTACGGCAGCAACACAGCGCGGTGGGAGTATGGTGAAGGTCTGCCATCATAAACTAAACCTAGGACTAACCCCCACACCCCGACCTGAACTAACTGCATCCACAAAAACCAGGAGGACTCTTAAAACCCGGGAGGCAACGCTTCTCTAAGAGAATGAGAAATACATAAGGGCACTTGTGATCCAGAACTGAGCTTAAACCTGGATCCACACCAAACCCAGAACAGACTTCATGCATAACATAGTTTATCACAAGACAAGTTCAGACACATTAAGACTAAGACTAACCAATGTGAACCTGGTTTTAAACAAGAAACCACAGAACTAAAACCGGCTTGACAACATTCAAAACCCCTTAAATCAGAAAACCCCAAAAAGAACTAAATAAAAAAAGACTGAATTCAGCCCTGAACTACATTCAAAACTCCATTAAACAAACGTCTAATTTAACGTCTACATGCAAATAAACGCCAAGACACTGGTAGACAGACTGGGTCTGTTTTTACATTAGACCCAGTATTAAAGTAATTTCTAACGCAGTTTCACACAACTCCTAACTCTGTATTTAAAGCTCATTTAAACATTATTTAACCGAATTAGACCACATTTAATCCCAATCTGAGTGACGAAGCCAAACTACATTCAAACGTTTATTAAATTAAACACGAACTGAACCTAAACACCAGAAAACACATTTTAATCAACAACTCACTTCAACCTCCTATAGTCACCAGTTAAAGCCCAGTTTTAGCCCAGTTTAACCAAACTCAGACTACATTTAAAGTCAGTTTCATCAGGGGCTAGCTGTTCTTTAAATTAGCACCTTTAGCTTTAAAACCAAACTAGCTTTAAAAAACAGGCACTTTAACAGACGAAGTTAGAGGTCACAGCAGCCACAGCGTCAACTCATTTAACTAACATCGTTAGCAGAGCTGGCTAATTAGCAGAGCCCTAATTAGCATGAGCAGCAGGCAACTCATTATTAGCGGTTTTAACGAAAAACAGTTTATGTAAAATCCATCAGGAGCCGAAGCAGAAGAACCAGACAAACGCCGGCTGTTCCTGACAACTCAGCCCGACTCGCGGCTCTGTGTCCCGGTCACTGAATCCAGATCCTCCCGGTGTGTTCGGTGTTAGCTGGTGGAGACCGAGTGTCCGAGTGTCCGAGTCCCGAGAGAAAGAAAAAGAGAATTTACGGAAACAAAAAGAGAGAAAACAGCAGCGGAGAAACGAGAGGACGCAGCAGGATCCGCTCCGGACTAAACAGGAAGTAACAACAGGAAAAGTTTCTGCGGAGCGGAGGGGGGCGCTGCGGAGCCCCGGGTCAAAGGTCAACGGAGACCTTTAATTAGACCTTTTAGTAATTAAACATTTTACCATGTTTAAAAACGTTATTAGCAAACTGTGTGGATTAATAGAGGCAGAACAGAATCATCAATAGTGTCTTAAATAATAGTAATAGTAGTAATACTATAATAGGAAGTAGAGTCTACTCTGTCCCTTTCTGTATACAGCCTCTGTGTTGGACTGGAAGTTCAACACAGAGGCTGTATACAGAAGGGCTGAGGAAGCTCAGGTCCTTTAATGTGTGCAACAAGATGCTGCAGATCTTCTACCAGTCTGTTGTAGCCAGTGCGATATTCTTTGCTGTCATCTGCTGGGGCAGCAGCATCAGAGCCAGCGACACTAAGAAACTGAATAAGCTGATCAGGAAAGCTGGCTCTGTGCTGGGGGCTTCTCTGGAACCTTTAGAGCAGGTGGTGGAGAGGAGGATGCTGCACAAACTGCTGAGCATCATGGAGAACAGCTCACATCCTCTCCACAGCCTGCTTATCAAACAGCGGAGCAGTTTTAGTCAGAGACTTCTCCAGCTCTGCTGTGACAAGGAACGCACTGCACTGAGGCTGTGAAATAAACCTGTTTTTATTTTACAGTTAAACCCAAAAGGTAAAAAATGATGACAGACGTGCTGAGAGGCTGTATGAAACACTGATGCCGATGAAGGGCACACAACAATAATCTTCTATTAGAAAGAGACTTTGGTAAAAATAACATTTATTTGTTGATTTTTGTATGAAAACATGTGAGTGACAAAAAAATTATCACTTTTATTGAAATAAACATTTTATTCAAAACACACTAAGCACAGGCAACAGGAAGTGACACAAACTTCATCTTAAAATTGTTTTATTACCAATATTAGAGAAACCCCCCCTCCTTGACCCTCCAGCTCACAAGGCAGTTAACAGGTCATGCTATAAGGCTGTTAGAAAATACAGCAGACACACACAGACGATTTCTACATGGCTGTTTGTTCAGTATCATAGAAAATGATTCTAAAGGACAAATCTGTTCTTTTTTCAGAGACGAATCAAATAAAATGCAGGTTGTAAGAAACCAACAGGTTAAAGTGGACGTCCCGACAGCAGCAGAACTACTGCAGAGTTTTCTGAAACTATGTCAACATCGAGGTTAAAGAGAAACTCAGGTTTTTACAGTATTTGAAGTACAGTAACTTCAGCAGCAGTGAGCGTCAGTAATTAAATAACCCACATTCTGCCAACACAGGGACAGAGACTCTGGGCTCTGAACTTCACGGTCACTTTAAAACAGCTCAAAATGTTTTTCATACATCAGCTGTCAAGTCCTGCCAAATATCTACATATCTCATAATGTTCCAAAATAAAGTTTATTAAATATTCTGTGAAGAATAGAAGAAAATCGCAAGAATTCTCTTTATTCTCTGTATTCATTTATTATTTTACCGAAGCTTAAAAACACTGAACTGTTGAACCAGTCTGGATTTTATTCTGTTATTCAGTTAATAGTGAAGTGTTAGTGTTTAAATAAGGACAAATCTGACACATTTGAACATAACAAACAGAGTCAGACTGAAATGAATTATTCTGGACTCTGAACTACTAAATTACATATATTTTACTACTAAGTTGTCCTTTATCTCCTCACTTGTCCAAACAGAGACTGACAGTTACTCACACAGGGTTCACCATAAATAAACCATCCCATAATACTAATAAAAAATATAATAATAATAACAATAATAAACTCAGACCTGGTTCATCCGGTCATAACAACAGAAAAACGTCCTCATGTTGCAAAAAAGCAACAGTACGTGAGAGAGATGATGATGACACATCAAAGATTGGACAAACTCTGAGCTGCTGTCAGATCAGTTTCACACAGTAACAGCACCTTCACTTTCTGTGAATGTTATACTGGTTTTACTGGGAGAACTGGAGCACAGGTGACCTATTGTGACCTCTGGCTTGGCCTTCATCCTCGCACAGAGCTCTTGTTTTCCACAGCGGCCAGCATTGAACACAGGCGAGAGTTCTCATTGGCCAGCAGTCTGGACGGCTCGTCAAACTCCACCACCTGGACCAACCACAGCCAAGAAAACTCAGGTACGTTACATTTCTTTTACCTGGTAATAACGTTCCCACACACTGAAACTCTGAGCTAACGGATTTGTCACGGTCGGTGTTACCTGCCCCTGGTTGAGCACCATGATGCGGTCGGAGGCGAGCACGGTGTGGAGCCGGTGGGCGATGGTCAGGGTGGTGCAGTCCTGAAACGACGTCCTGATGGTCTCCTGGATCAGAGCGTCTGTCTCAGGGTCCATGGCTGCTGTCGCCTCATCCAGGATCAGAATCTGAGACCAGAACCAGCCAATAAATGACAGAACTGAGACCAGAACCAGCCAATCAGATGACAGGATCCCAGGTGGTGGGGTTAACCAGTCTCTGTCTCTCACCTTGCACTGCCTCAGCAGAGCTCTGGCGACACACAGCATCTGTCTCTCCCCCACTGAGAAGTTTTCTCCGTTATCCACAACCTCCGACTCCAACTTCAGCGGCAGCTGGGACACCTGAACGACAGACAGGCCGGAAGTGAGACAGACAAGATCTGGATTGTGGACTTGAACCACATGTCAGGACCTGTGTGTCAGTGAACATACATGAAGACTACTCACACACTCCTTCATGTGACTTTTCTCCAAAGCGTCCCAGATCTGCTCTTCACTGTACTGGTTGAAGGGGTCCAGATTAGACCTGGCGACACACGACATCTCTGTCAGAACATTTCCATGCTGCGTAAATATCTGTCGGAAGACCCGGATCATCTCAGGTCTTTTTACCTGACTGTCCCACTGAACAGGACCGGGTCCTGGGGGATGATGGATAGTTTGCTGCGCAGGTCGGCCAGTCCGATGTCGTGGATGTCAATACCGTCGATCAGGATCGATCCTCCACAGCGCTCCACCAGCCGGAACAGGACTACACCCAGAGATGACTTCCCTGCAGATAGACAGGAGTGAGTCAGACCCTGAGACAGAGACAGTCCACAGGTCTATGAGTCTACTTTAATCACACCTGTCGGCTCTGGAGACCCAGAACTTCGTCCTACCTGATCCGGTCCTGCCCACGATGCCCACCTTCTCTTTGGGCCGGATGGTGCAAGAGATCTTGTTCAGGACCAGAGGCAGGTCCTCCTGGTACCTCATCTCCACCTCTTTGAATACTAGCCCCCCCTGATGGGGCCAGTCAGCTGGAGGGGCCCAACCTTTGACCCGGGCTGGAGCCTCCTGGGACAGGGACTGATGCCAGACAGAAGACCAGTGATTAATGACAAGTCTGAATCAGATCAGAACTGATTCCCACGTCTAACATAAATCCAGTTTACCGAACAGGACCAGAGTATGGTCCCAATACCTGGATGTAGTGGTGAATCCTCTCCACAGAGGTGAAGCGAGCTTCAGTCTCAGAGGCCAAACGCACAGTGAACTGGAACAAGCCTGTTAACTGAAGGAGGACAGACATAGGTGAACCACAGGTCTGGTGACTTCTTCAGTTCTACCTATACTTCCCCCCGTAACCAGCTTTAAGTCAGCTTACTCCACCAAGCTGATTTCTTAATTGTCATGTAAACAGTAACCTGGTTACTGTAATCGGGTAGTGGATTAGAGAGACTTGATTTCCCCAAGTAGCTCATTTGCAGGACAAAGGCTTCACTTTAAGCTACCTGCACGCCGTAGGAGATGGCGAGTCCGGCGTAGGCAGGAGGGATCTGTCCATGCATCAGGACCATCATCAGGGCGGTGATGCTGATCAGAGCCACACTGATGACATCCAGACGCACTGCTAACCAGCGCATGGCGCAACTGAACAGGTAGAATGGAGCCTGGTTCTGGTCCAGCAGAACCTGGTACCTGAAAACAACAACATATACAGTGATGCAATGGGGTTGAGGTTCTTATCCTACCCTGGGTTTCAGGGTACATCCCTATTGTGAACACGCATCCAATCCTGACCTAGTGAGGAAGTCATGGCCCCTGTCATAGGCCTGCAGCGTGGCCAGGCCCTGGATGCTGGACGTGATGTGGCACATGAACGGCGACATTGTCATGTTGTCCAGACGTTTCAGCTCCCGGATGAAGACCCTGGAGACGCTGTGGAGAGCAGCAAAGAGCAAGACCAGAGAACCCACAGCCACGAGGAACCATGGGAAAACACAGCTGATGACACCAAGGCAGAAGAAAACCAGTATCACGTTCTGGATGAACATCTCAGCCTGGAATGGCAGACGGGTGTCGACTGGTGGGAGAATTAAAAAGAAGTTATCTCTAAAGGGTCTAGGACTGGGTGAGATACTGAGATTTAGTCCTGTCTTTTACCTTCATCCATGTCCTTGGAGAAGCGGTTCAGGATTCGCCCCGTGGGCGTTGTGTCGAAGAACTTCATGGGGCAGCGGAGGATCTTATGGAAGAGCTCGTCATGCAGCTTGGAGGAGGTTCGCAGAGTTCCCTGCAAACAGACAATTAGACAGGATTGAACTCCGGCCAGGAGATGCACAAGGCGAGACGTGCGGTAGGTCTTACTTCCTTTATATTTATTACTAAAAACCTGTGGACAGGATGATCTGTTCAGACACATGTCAACAACAGCACATACTGTAAATCGTTCTCTAACAGGTGTTATCTGATATGTTTGCAGGCTGAATATTTACAGTGGCATGAAAAAGTATGTGAACCTTTTGGAATTTCATGGTTTTCTGCATTAATTTGTGATCTGAAGTCAAGAGTATTAACAAATAGAATGTCCCTAAAATAATGACACAAAGAAAGTCTCATCTTTTATGTCTTTATTGAGAACAACCATAAAAACCTCATAGTGATAGTGTGCAAATCAACACCCCCTCTCTCAACAGAGGAAAGTGAGCTTCACATATTGGACAAATGACAAATGGTTTGAGAGAGAGGTGAGGGAAGCTTTACATGTGCAAATCAACACCCCCTCACTCAACAGAGGTGGAGACCTCACAACCTGTCTCCTATTTATCATGCTGCCCTTTCATTCATCCACAGAAAGATCAGGACCAGTTCACACCTGAACCAGGTTGGACACACCTAACGACCCACTTTAGGGGATAGAGTGGTTGGCAGAGGTGTGACTATTACATCCTTCACATCCTCCCCTTCCATTGTTTCACCTAATGAGTCTATTCAGTCCAGAGGTGGAGTGAAACCAACCTGGAGGATAAATCTGTGTCTCTAACCAACTATCTTCAGACTGAAGAAGCTACTTGATGAGTAGTGAGACTTTTCAACCTAACAAGAAGGCAGTCCAGATACCAGGACTCAACTTCCAGAGAACTTATCTGGACCACTGAGAATCTTCACCGACATATTAGACAGAAACATAGACGCAGACTTTCTGTCATCAAGACTCTGGGAGGTGTTCCGACCTTGACAAAGGCAATGCCTCTGATGAATTTGAAGATCAGCATGACTCCCATGGAGGAGGCGTAGATGGTGGCGTAGTACTGCATCATGGGATTGTCCTTCATGCTGATGCTCACAGCTGAGCTGTTTTCTCGGGTGAGTGTGGTGTTCTGCAAGGAGGAGGACAGAAAGAGGAGAAAAGAGGAGTCAGGAGGCTATGAGATGATGGGCCTGTCTTATTAGTTGTGTTGTGTCTCTGTCTGTAGCTGCTCTGAGGAGGTGAGATGATGAGGAGGAGCGTCTCACCCCGCTGCCCTGGTTGATCCAGTAGCTGAGCCACCAGTGGCAGAAAGCAGAGCTCCCCACGTTCAGAACGAACAGAACCAGGATCAGGAGACAAGAGGCCACGCCGCCGCACCCCGCCATGTACAGCCGAAACACAGACCAGGCCACGCCCCCATATGGATGCTCCTCCCCTTTAATGTCACATGACCAAACACAGTGAAAAACAGTAGAAACAGTAGAGTCCAACAGAACAGAAGTGTAACAATCTCACCGTTGTCCTTTGCAACCGGTGCGTTCTTCTTCACTGATCCTGGTTTAGTGTCTGCTGGTTTTCTCTGAGAACCACCTGTCTTCCTGCTGGGAGCCTGGAGCAGACAGACAAGCAGAGTCAGACAGAAGTACAGGCAGACAGGCAGTTAGAGAGACAGATGGGTACCTCGATGTACGGGGCGTCTCCCAGCTGGAAGTGGTTGAACATGGCGGCGTAGTCTCCGTTCAGTTTCATCAGGTTGTCGTGTTTACCCTGTTCCACGATATTCCCCTCCCTCATCAGGATGATGTCATCGCAGTCCACCAGGTACTGCACACAGACACACAGGTGATCACCATGGTAACCATACTGCACAAAGTTCTTCTGCACCTTTTGGTCACGGGGATGGGCAGGCTCACCTGCAGCTGGTGGGTGACAAAGACAACGGTCTTGTGACAGAGCTGCTTCCTGATGGCGTTGTGGAAGACATGATTGGCCACATGGGCGTCAAGAGCGCTCAATGGGTCGTCCAAGATGTAAATGTCCCGGTCACTGTACAGGGCACGGGCCAAACTGATTCGCTGACGCTGCCCGCCACTCAGGTTGGCCCCACGTTCCCCAATCTGATGGGATGGAAATACAGACGTCTTCAGAGAGCAGCAGCTTTTTAAAGAGTCACATATTTATGTCACGTGTCGTGTTTAGACACTTGTCTGACGAGTTTCCATTCCACTGAGTAGCAATGTTGGGATTAAAGACCTGGAAGACAACTGAACACCTGAGGGTGCAGCGGAGCCTCTGACCCTCCCACTGCGGCTGATGTGTAGGGTGTGCACATGAAGAGAAGCTCTGTGGGTCATTTTAATAAAATAAGAGCTGTTTATGTAAACATGCATCAGTTGTCTGTGGTCTGCTGTTGTCTCTGCTCAGTGGTCATTGATTTTCATGTTAGAATCCATGTTGTACAAGAGCAACATGTTGCAGACGTGACAGGTGTGTAGGCTTCTACCCATAGAGCTTTGTGTATAGTAAGCAACAAACAGGAAGTGATGTCACCTCACTCAGGTCAGCGTTGGGCAGCAGGGCGAGGTCCGGTCGAAGACAGCAGGCGCTCAGCACGGACTGATATCTGCACAGACAGAAGAACAAATCCATCTGTGGTGCCAGGTGTGCACACCTGTGTGTATCGAGTTCCTGCACAGCTGCACATGTACGTGTTCCAAGCTGGTCTGGTGCCTACAACAGATCCTGGTCTGGGAATAGTTTTTTTTTATGTTGACGGCTTTAAATGAATATTTTTTTTATCTGTCATCAGCCTTTATTTCACCTCCACTATAAAACCTGGCATCATCCAGAGGCTGGAGGGAAATAAGAGAAAGAGCTGAACTGAAAGTTTCATTGAGGCGACAGCTTAAATCTCCATCTACTGTCCAACATGTGGACCAGATGTGGCACGAGGAACCTGACGTGGTTTGTTTGCTTATCTGAGTGAGTAGCGCAGGTGTCCTCCTCTCACCTGTCCTCCTGGTACTCTTGTCCAAACAGTATGTTGTCTCTTAGAGTTGCGTTCAGGATCCAAGCCTGCTGAGCCACGTATGCCAGCCTTCCTCTGACGGCCACACTGCCCATCTGCACAGTCAACTGTCAACACACCGGTCATTAATCAGTAATCATATCATTCAACCAGAGAGAGCGAAGTGCAAACTGAAGCTGTTAGCGAAGTTAAGGCAGCTCACCTGTCCTAAGACGGCCGAGATAAGGGAGGTTTTCCCGCTGCCGACACTGCCGCAGACCCCGACCAGTGTCCCCTGAACCAACAAACAAGTGCTAGTGTTCAGATTCTCAGACTCAGGACTAACACTGCAGTAATTAGTCCTGAATCCTGACTTTACCTGCTGGATGCTCAGGTTGATGCAGTGCAAGGTGCTCTGAAGGCGTGGGTAGACAGGAGGGACAGACAGGAGAGGAGGACAGGTCTCCACCTCCCCCTCATCTTGCTCTTCTTCGTTCGGATTTGAGATTACATCTTCTCCTCCTCTCAGCAGGGAGCCCATCACCTCTTCCTGCTCCTCATCGTCCTCCTCTTGTAGAACTGCAGATCTGTCTCTGCACCTGGAGACCACCACGTGCAGTTTAGCTCTTAATCCACTCAGGGCCTGAAGGTAAAACCGAATCAGTCCCCCGAACATCTGTTGCTCTACATCCATTCTCCATGGAACATGAGCGTATTACTTTGCAAGTTTCACCTGGGATTTCAGATGATGGAGGACATGCCCATGTAGTCAACAAAGAGTAAAAAGTTTTACTTTTTAAAAATAAGGGCAAAGCAGTGTTGGATACATATCTTTGAAGGATCTGGCTGCAGGCTCACAAGTAAAAACAGCCTTTTCCTTTACGCAGAGTATCCAAAGTGACACACACAGATCTGCCTGAGTCCTACTGCACTAAGATAAACTATCGGATAATTTTCAGAGCTGCATAAACTCTCTGTGCTGCATAGGAATTTCTTTCTGGCGTCTGTATCCACAGTCATATTGTTGTGGTCACTACTCAGAGCTCATGTGAGTGAGAGTGACTCCTGCTCAGCCGCTCTACGCTCACACATAGAAAGTAAAATACATTTTTGGCCACAAGCCCATTTACCTGTCCCTGTGGTGAAGTCTGTTGGTTGTTCGGACACATGGACTGGGTTGAGTGCTCTGTCCACCCCCCTCCCATGCCAGAGTGGCCCCACATATCTCCACAGCAACCTGAGGATCGCTGGGTAACGCACGAACGCCATCGACCTCCGGCAGCAGGAAGAGATTCTGAAAAGACAGAGTCAGACCAGAAAAACAAGATCAGACTTTAGTTTCACTAGGATCAGAGTTTGGCTGAAACTTTTTTTTTTTCTCCATCCATCTGTTCAATTCAATTCAATTTTTATTGTGTAGCGCCAAATCACAACAGCAGTCGTAGTAGTAGGTATCCTCGGCCTGGAGCTGTACATCTCCAGAATCCAGTTCATCTGCCCAATGTTCTTGATGCTTGTTGTTGTCTTATTGCCTGCTGTTCTTTTCTCTCTTCTCTTTCCACTCACCCCAACCGGTCGAGGCAGATGGCTGCCCACTATGAGCCTGGTTCTGCTGGAGGTTTCTTCCTCTAAAGGGAGTTTTTCCTCTCCACTGTTGCCTAAAGCTTGCTCAAATGGGATTGTTGGGTTTTATCTATAATTTTTTGTATAAATATTTTCTGTAAGGTCTTAAACCGTAAACACTGTAAAGTGCCTTGAGATAACTTCTGTTGTAAATTGGCGCTATACAAATAAAATTGAATTGAATTGAATTGAATTGAATTGAATTGAATTGAATTGAATTGAATTGAATTGTCATCTCAAGGAACTTTACAGTGTTTAAGGTTTAAGAACTTGTGGTGGAAATATAACTATATACAGATTTAGACCCCAACAACTCCACTGAGCAGCACCAGGAGACAGTGGAGAGTAAAAACTCCCTTTAGAAGAAGAAACCTCCAGCACCAGGCTCAGGGTGGGCGGCCATCTGCCTCGACCGGGGAGTGGAAAGAGGAGAGAGAAAAGAACAGCAGGCAACAAACAACAACAACAAGCAGCAAAAACACCGGACAGGTTGGTAGGACCAGTAACTGGACTCTGGAGATAAACAGCTCCAAGGAGGAGGATACCTGCAGAGGAGAACAGAGAGAGGGAGACAGCAGGGAGATATGCAGGGAGGATCTGATCAGTTTTTTCTCTAATAATTATGATTTTATTTGTAAAGAAATTCATGAAATCATTGCTGCTGAGAGTTGAGGGAATACTAGGCTCAACAGCTATGACTCTTTGTCAGCCTGGCTACAGTGCTGAAAAGAAACCTAGGGTTGTTCTTATTTGCCTCTATTAATGAGGAGTAATATGAAGTTCTAGCTTTACGCAGGGCTTTTTTATTTATTCTTAAACTATCTTTCCAGGCAATATTCATATAAATTGGTGGAACGCCACCTCCTTTCAAGCTTATGTGATTTCTGCTTTAAGCTATGGATTTGTGAATTGTACCATGGAGTTAACTTCCTCTGACTCACTAGCTTCTGTTTTAGAGGAGCAACAGTATTAAGTATTGTTCCAAGTGAAGCACCAGTACTATTAACAAGATAGTCCACTTGTGCTGGAGTAACGTTGAAATAACTGCCTTCCTCTGTGTTGGTACATGGCTCTGAAATAAAAGATGGAATCAGTTCCTTAAATTTGTCCACAGCATTTTCACATAAACATCTACTGTAGTGAATCTTATCTGTAGGTTTAGTAAAGTCTGGTACTGTAAATTCAAATGTAATTAAGAAATGGTCAGATAAAAGAGGGTTTTGGGGAAAAACTATTAACTGATCAACTTCCACACCGTATGTCAGAATAAGATCAAGGGTGTGATTAAAACAGTGAGTGGGTTTATTTACATTTAGAGTCTAGTAGTGAATTAAAGTCAGTGTTGAGGCAGTTATCATCAACATCTACATGGATATTAAAGTCACCCACTATAATGACTT